>NC_134832.1:138007165-138066865 GCF_004210375.1 Tachypleus tridentatus | reverse complement strand
TATTATTTAAAACCTACAGATGACTGTGTCTTGAACACTATCTCTTCTTCATTCTTTACTATAATATTATTTAAAACCTACAGATGACTGTGTCTTGAACACTTTCTCTTCTCTTTTCTTTACTATAATATTATTTAAAACCTACAGATGACTGTGTCTTGAATACTATCTCTTCTTCATTCTTTACTATAATATTATTTAAAACCTACAGATGACTGTGTCTTGAATACTTTCTCTTCTTCTATAATATTATTTAAAACCTACAGATGACTGTATTTGAAACTTTCTTCTACTTCATTCTGACTGTAAATATTGAACTGTGTCTTGAACACTTTCTCTTCTTTTCTTTACTATAATATTATTTAAAACCTACAGATGACTGTGTCTTGAACACTTTCTCTTCTCTTTTCTTTACTATAATATTATTTAAAACCTACAGATGACTGTGTCTTGAACACTTTCTCTTCTTCATTCTTTACTATAATATTATTTAAAACCTACAGATGACTGTGTCTTGAATACTATCTCTTCTTCATTCTTTACTATAATATTATTTAAAACCTACAGATGACTGTGTCTTGAACACTTTCTCTTCTTCTTTCTTTACTATAATATTATTTAAAACCTACAGATGACTGTGTCTTGAACACTTTCTCTTCTCTTTTCTTTACTATAATATTATTTAAACCCTACAGATGAGTGTGTCTTGAATACTATCTCTTCTTCATTTTTTACTATAATATTATTTAAAACCTACAGATGACTGTGTCTTGAACACCTTCTCTTCTTCTTTCTTTACTATAATATTATTTAAAACCTACAGATGACTGTGTCTTGAACACTTTCTCTTCTCTTTTCTTTACTATAATATTATTTAAAACCTACAGATGACTGTGTCTTGAATACTATCTCTTCTTCATTCTTTACTATATTATTTAAAACCTACAGATGACTGTGTCTTGAATACTATCTCTTCTTCATTAATATTATTTACTATAATATTTGAATACTATTCTCTTTAATACTATCTCTTCTTCATTCTTTACTATAATATTATTTAAAACCTACAGAAGACTGTGTCTTGAACACTTTCTCTTCTTCATTCTTTACTATAATATTATTTAAAACCTACAGATGACTGTGTCTTGAATACTATCTCTTCTTCATTCTTTACTATAATATTATTTAAAACCTACAGATGACTGTGTCTTGAATACTATCTCTTCTTCATTCTTTACTATTATATTATTTAAAACCTACAGATGACTTTGTCTTGAATACTATCTCTTCTTCATTCTTTACTATAATATTATTTAAAACCTACAGATGACTGTGTCTTGAACACTTGATGACTGTGTCTTGAATACTTTCTCTTCTTCATTTTTTTTACTATAATATTATTTAAAACCTATGACTGTGTCTTGAATATTATTTTTACTATAATATTATTTAAAACCTACAGATGACTGTGTCTTGAATACTATCTCTTCTTCATTCTTTACTATAATATTATTTAAAACCTACAGATGACTGTGTCTTGAATACTATCTCTTCTTCATTCTTTACTATAATATTATTTAAAACCTACAGATGACTGTGTCTTGAACACTTTCTCTTCTCTTTTTCTTTACTATAATATTATTTAAAACCTACAGATGACTGTGTCTTGAATACTTTCTCTTCTCTTTACTATTATATTATTTAAAACCTACAGATGACTGTGTCTTGAATACTATCTCTTCTCTTTACTATAAAAACCTATAGATACTGTATCTTGAAACTATCTCTTCTTCACCTACAGATGACTGTGTCTTGAACACTTTCTCTTCTTCATTCTTTACTATAATATTATTTAAAACCTACAGATGACTGTGTCTTGAACACTTTCTCTTCTCTTCTTTACTATAATATTATTATTTAAAACCTACAGATGACTCTTGACTACTATATCTTAAAACCTACAGATGACTTTGTCTTGACTATAATATTATTTAAAACCTACAGATGACTGTGTCTTGAACACTTTCTCTTCTCTTTTCTTTACTATAATATTATTTAAAACCTACAGATGACTGTGTCTTGAACACTTTCTCTTCTTCATTTTTTACTATAATATTATTTAAAACCTACAGATGACTGTGTCTTGAATACTTCTCTTCTTCATTCTTTACTATAATATTATTTAAAACCTACAGATGACTGTGTCTTGAACACTTTCTCTTCTCTTTTCTTTACTATAATATTATTTAAAACCTACAGATGACTGTGTCTTGAATACTATCTCTTCTTCATTCTTTACTATAATATTATTTAAAACCTACAGATGACTGTGTCTTGAACACTATCTCTTCTTCATTCTTTACTATAATATTATTTAAAACCTACAGATGACTGTGTCTTGAATACTATCTCTTCTTCATTTTTTACTATAATATTATTTAAAACCTACAGATGACTGTGTCTTGAATACTATCTCTTCTTCATTCTTTACTATAATATTATTTAAAACCTACAGATGACTGTGTCTTGAATACTATCTCTTCTTCATTCTTTACTATAATATTATTTAAAACCTACAGATGACTGTGTCTTGAATACTATCTCTTCTTCATTCTTTACTATTATATTATTTAAAACCTACAGATGACTGTGTCTTGAATACTTAATATTATTTAAAACTCTTCTTCATTCTTTACTATAATATTATTTAAAACCTACAGATGACTGTGTCTTGAATACTATCTCTTCTTCATTCTTTACTATAATATTATTTAAAACCTACAGATGACTGTGTCTTGAACACTTTCTCTTCTCTTTTCTTTACTATAATATTATTTAAAACCTACAGATGACTGTGTCTTGAATACTATCTCTTCTTCATTCTTTACTATAATATTATTTAAAACCTACAGATGACTGTGTCTTGAATACTATCTCTTCTTTACATTATTATTTAAAACTACAGAAGACTGTGTCTTGACTATTTTTCTTACTATAATATTATTTAAAACCTACAGATGACTGTGTCTTGAACACTATCTCTTCTTCTTTCTTTACTATAATATTATTTAAAACCTACAGATGACTGTGTCTTGAACACTATCTCTTCTTGAATTTTCTCTTACTATAATATTATTTAAAACCTACAGATGACTGTGTCTTGAATACTATCTCTTCTTCATTCTTTACTATAATATTATTTAAAACCTACAGATGACTGTGTCTTGAACACTTTCTCTTCTTCTTTTCTTTACTATAATATTATTTAAAACCTACAGATGACTGTGTCTTGAACTGTACTTGAATCTCTCTTCTTCTTTACTTAATATTATTTAAAACCTACAGATGACTGTGTCTTGACTATACTATATATATTTAAAACCTACAGATGACTGTGTCTTGAACACTACTATCTCTTCTTCTTCTCTTTACTATAATATTATTTAAAACCTACAGATGACTGTGTCTTGAATACTATCTCTTCTTCATTCTTTACTATAATATTATTTAAAACCTACAGATGACTGTGTCTTGAATACTATCTCTTCTTCATTCTTTACTATCTATTATTTAAAACCTACAGATGACTGTGTCTTGAATACTATCTCTTCTTCATTCTTTACTATAATATTATTTAAAACCTACAGATGACTGTGTCTTGAATACTTTCTCTTCTTCATTCTTTACTATAATATTATTTAAAACCTACAGATGACTGTGTCTTGAATACTATCTCTTCTTCATTCTTTACTATAATATTATTTAAAACCTACAGATGACTGTGTCTTGAATACTATCTCTTCTTCATTCTTTACTATAATATTATTTAAAACCTACAGATGACTGTGTCTTGAACTACTATCTCTTCTTCTATTCTTTACTATAATATTATTTAAAACCTACAGATGACTGTGTCTTGAATACTATCTCTTCTTCATTCTTTACTATAATATTATTTAAAACCTACAGATGACTGTGTCTTGAATACTATCTCTTCTTCATTTTTTACTATTATATTATTTAAAACCTACAGATGACTGTGTCTTGAATACTATCTCTTCTTCATTCTTTACTATAATATTATTTAAAACCTACAGATGACTGTGTCTTGAACACTTTCTCTTCTTCATTCTTTACTATAATATTATTTAAAACCTACAGATGACTGTGTCTTGAATACTATCTCTTCTTCATTCTTTACTATAATATTATTTAAAACCTGTGTCTTGAATACTATCTCTTCTTCATTCTTTACTATAATATTATTTAAAACCTACAGATGACTGTGTCTTGAATACTATCTCTTCTTCATTCTTTACTATAATATTATTTAAAACCTACAGATGACTGTGTCTTGAATACTATATATTATTTAAAACCTTTGTCTTGAACACTTTCTCTTCTCTTTTCTTTACTATAATATTATTTAAAACCTACAGATGACTGTGTCTTGAACACTTTCTCTTCTTTTTCTTTACTATAATATTATTTAAAACCAACAGAAGACTTGTCTTGACTATAATATTATTTAAAACCTACAGATGACTGTGTCTTGAATACTATCTCTTCTTCATTCTTTACTATAATATTATTTAAAACCTACAGATGACTGTGTCTTGAATACTTCTCTTCTTCATTCTTTACTATAATATTATTTAAAACCTACAGATGACTGTGTCTTGAATACTTCTCTTCTTCATTCTTTACTATAATATTATTTAAAACCTACAGATGACTGTGTCTTGAATACTATTCTCTTCTTCATTCTTCTTCTTTCTTTACTATAATATTATTTAAAACCTACAGATGACTGTGTCTTGAATACTATCTCTTCTTCATTCTTTACTATAATATTATTTAAAACCTACAGATGACTGTGTCTTGAACACTTTCTCTTCTCTTTTCTTTACTATAATATTATTTAAAACCTACAGATGACTGTGTCTTGAACACTATCTCTTCTTCATTCTTTACTATAATATTATTTAAAACCTACAGATGACTGTGTCTTGAATACTATCTCTTCTCTTTACTATTATATTATTTAAAACCTACAGATGACTGTGTCTTGAATACTTTCTCTTCTTCATTCTTTACTATAATATTATTTAAAACCTACAGATGACTGTGTCTTGAATACTATCTTCTTCTTTCTTTACTATAATATTATTTAAAACCTACAGATTGTGTCTTGAATACTATTTTTACTATTATTATTTAAAACCTACAGATGACTGTGTCTTGAACACTCTCTCTTCTTCTTTACTATAATATTATTTAAAACCTACAGATGACTGTGTCTTGAATACTATCTCTTCTTCATTTTTTACTATAATATTATTTAAAACCTACAGATGACTGTGTCTTGAACACTTTCTCTTCTCTTTTCTTTACTATAATATTATTTAAAACCTACAGATGACTGTGTCTTGAACACTTTCTCTTCTCTTTTCTCTACTATAATATTATTTAAAACCTACAGATGACTGTGTCTTGAATACTATCTCTTCTTCATTTTTTACTATTATATTATTTAAAACCTACAGATGACTTTGTCTTGAATACTATCTCTTCTTCATTCTTTACTATAATATTATTTAAAACCTACAGATGACTGTGTCTTTAACACTTTCTCTTCTTCATTCTTTACTATAATATTATTTAAAACCTACAGATGACTGTGTCTTGAATACTATCTCTTCTTCATTCTTTACTATAATATTATTTAAAACCTACAGATGACTGTGTCTTGAATACTCTCTCTTCTTCATTCTTTACTATAATATTATTTAAAACCTACAGATGACTGTGTCTTGAACACTTTCTCTTCTCTTTTCTTTACTATAATATTATTTAAAACCTACAGATGACTGTGTCTTGAACACTTTCTCTTCTCTTTTCTCTACTATAATATTATTTAAAACCTACAGATGACTGTGTCTTGAATACTATCTCTTCTTCATTTTTTACTATTATATTATTTAAAACCTACAGATGACTTTGTCTTGAATACTATCTCTTCTTCATTCTTTACTATAATATTATTTAAAACCTACAGAAGACTGTGTCATTAACACTTTCTCTTCTTCATTCTTTACTATAATATTATTTAAAACCTGCAGATGACTGTGTCTTGAATACTATCTCTTCTTCATTCTTTACTATAATATTATTTAAAACCAACAGAAGACTGTACCTTGAATACTATCTCTTCTTCATTCTTTACTATAATATTATTTAAAACCTACAGATGACTGTGTCTTGAATACTATCTCTTCTTCATTCTTTACTATAATATTATTTAAAACCAACAGAATACTATCTCTTCTTCATTCTTTACTATAATATTATTTAAAACCAACAGAAGACTGTACCTTGAATACTATCTCTTCTTCATTCTTTACTATAATATTATTTAAAACCTACAGATGACTGTGTCTTGAATACTATCTCTTCTTCATTCTTTACTATAATATTATTTAAAACCTACAGATGACTGTGTCTTGAACACTTTCTCTTCTCTTTTCTTTACTATAATATTATTTAAAACCTACAGATGACTGTGTCTTGAATACTATCTCTTCTTCATTTTTTACTATTATATTATTTAAAACCTACAGATGACTTTGTCTTGAATACTATCTCTTCTTCATTCTTTACTATATTATTTAAAACCTACAGATGACTGTGTCTTGAATACTATCTCTTCTTCATTCTTTACTGTAATATTATTTAAAACCTAGAGATGACTGTGTCTTGAATACTATCTCTTCTTCATTCTTTACTATAATATTATTTAAAACCTACAGATGACTGTGTCTTGAACACTTTCTCTTCTCTTTTCTTTACTATAATATTATTTAAAACCTACAGATGACTGTACCTTGAATACTATCTCTTCTTCATTCTTTACTATAATATTATTTAAAACCTACAGATGACTGTGTCTTGAATACTATCTCTTCTTCATTCTTTACTATAATATTATTTAAAACCTACAGATGACTGTGTCTTGAATACTATCTCTTCTTTTTTTTTTACTATAATATTATTTAAAACCTACAGATGACTGTGTCTTGAACACTATCTCTTCTTCATTCTTTACTATAATATTATTTAAAACCTACAGATGACTGTGTCTTGAATACTATCTCTTCTTCATTCTTTACTATAATATTAATTAAAACCTACAGATGACTGTGTCTTGAATACTATCTCTTCTTTTTCTTTACTATAATATTATTTAAAACCTACAGATGACTTTGTCTTGAACACTTTCTCTTCTCTCTTCTTTACTATAATATTATTTAAAACCTACAGATGACTGTACCTTGAATACTATCTCTTCTTCATTTTTTACTATTATATTATTTAAAACCAACAGAAGACTGTACCTTGAATACTATCTCTTCTTCATTCTTTACTATAATATTATTTAAAACCTACATATGACTGTGTCTTGAATACTATCTCTTCTTCATTCTTTACTATAATATTATTTAAAACCAACAGAAGACTGTACCTCTAATACTATCTCTTCTTCATTCTTTACTATAATATTATTTAAAACTTACATATTACTGTGTCTTGAATACTATCTCTTCTTCATTCTTTACTATAATATTATTTAAAACCTACAGATGACTGTGTCTTGAACACTTTCTCTTCTCTTTTATTTACTATAATATTATTTAAAACCTACAGATGACTGTGTCTTGATCACTCTCTTCTTCATTCTTTACTATAATATTATTTAAAACCTACAGATGACTGTGTTTTAAATACTATCTCTTCTTCATTCTTTACTATAATATTATTTAAAACCTACCGAAGACTGTACCTTGAATACTTGTTGTAGTTTTTTTCTTGAGTAATAATATTGTTTAGAAGTTTCGTATTGGTGTATCCTGAATACTTTGTTGTTCCTTCATGGATGGATACAGAAAGTTACTATTGTCCAAATATTATGTAAAGCTATTTTTTTAGTTTATGATAAAAAGTGGACTTGTCAATTTTCATAACCTTTTTATTAGTTCGAATGATCTATTTTGTATTTGAGAGAATGTTATTTGAATGATATATTTTGTATTTCAGAGAATGTTATTTGAATGATCTATTGTGTATTTCACAGAATGTTATTTGAATGATCTATTTTGTATTTCACAGAATGTTATTCAATATTATTAAGTTCTAACAGTTGTATTTAAAGCGTGAGGTATCGATATTTGAAGATTATAAAAAGTTCAAACATATTTATTACTATTACATCTTCACGCGTCAGTACCAGGTGGTCCACCACTGAATGTTCATGTCGAGGTCACGGGGTCACAGTCTTTGAAAGTCACTTGGACAGTGAGTACAGTTCTGAATTTTGTAAAATGTAATGAAAAGAATACATTATTGTATAGTTAAGTTTTGATTAAAGCAGTAACTATTTGTATCGAAATAATATTTGAAGCTGAATTTGGTTAACGTATGAAATGAATATGGTCGTTAAACTGGTTAGAGGTATGATTATATTTGTTGTGTTGAGACCTATCATAGTGGTAAATAATGGATTGTCATTAAACACATTGAAAGTCCATTGCACGTTGTAATGTATTTCTATTTCTTAATCCGCACGTGAATGCTTTCATAGTCTATGTTCTCGCTTCCAGTTAACAATCCAAATAAACCACGCAAATATTTTTTTTTCGTTTCTCAGTTGAACTGTGTTACTTCTAAGTGATGTACCCATTTATAACTTATAATTTGTTTGTTTGTTTTTTGAATTTCGCACAAAGCTACTCGACGGCTATCTGTGCTAGTCGTCCCTAATTTAGCAGTGTAAGACTAGAGGGAAGGCAGCTAGTCATCACCACCCACCGCCAACTCTTGGGTTACTCTTTTTAACAACGAATAGTGGGATTGACCGTCACATTATAACGCCCCCACGGCTGAAAGGGCGAGCATGTTTGGCGCGACGGGGATGCGAACCCGCGACCCTCAGATTACGAGTCGCACGCCTTAACGCGCTTGGCCATGCCGGGCCGCGTTCTAACACACGATTGTTCATCAACTCAAGTACAATCTTTACAATATAGGTGCTTTGTAATACCAGAAAGCAAATTTGAAAATAAAACACCAACTAGCTGTTGTCACGTTAGAAAATGCAGACAGCGCGTGTAGTCATGTGCTGGTTGTTTTTGGTTTGTTTTGAATTTCGCCAAAAGCTACTCGAGGGCTATCCGTGCTAGCCGTCCCTAATTTAGTAGTGTAAGACTAGAGGGAAGACAGGTACTCATTACCACCCACCGCTAACTCTTGGGCTACTTTTTTACTAACAAATAGTGGGATTGACCTTACTTATTACGCCGCCACGGCTGAAAGGGCGGACATGTTTGGTGTGATGGGGATTTGAACCAGCGACTCTCGGATTACGAGTCGAGTGCCTCAACTACCTGGCCATGCCTGGCCTGCTGATTGTTTTCGTGTAATAATGTAATAATTCCTTGTCCAATATATTTAATAGGAAATTATTATTTTCATTTGGCTATTATTCCATAGTATCATTCGTTCCCAGATGCCACATTTTTCAAAGTAAAGAGAATTTAATTAACTAAGAGTCTAGAATTTCAATAATTATATTCTTTTATGAGAGACGATCCCCTAATTCAGCACAAAAATCACCTAGCGGTTAATGAATTAAATCTTTTGTTTCTGTTCTGTGAAAATTGCCTCTGAATATTAGTGTCATAAGTCCTCAAACTTACCACTAATATTAGGGGTTCGATCCCTATAATAGCTACAGCGTTCTATGCAGCTTTAAGCTTAACAATACACAAACAAGCCTTCATTCATAGTCTTTATTAATATTTCGTATTCAAATGTATAAAAATGGCTGCAGGAATCTGTGATATTTAAGATATCACCATATCTTACAATTAATGTACTAACATAAGAAGGTTTGTTTCAGCCACCGAAGCCGGAACTTCAGCATGGTATCATCCAAGGCTACTATCTGGGTTACAAACAAACAGACAGTGATCACCCATTCCAGTACAAGCGTATAGAGAAGTCCACTGGACCTCACCACATCACCTATCTCACCAACCTGAAACGGAATACAAACTATACCGTCCTGGTTCAAGCTTTTAATAACGTGGGTGCTGGGCCTAGATCGGACGAAACTTACGCTGTAACACTAAAAGCAGGTAAGAGGTAAGCCTTTACTAACGGCCTGTAGCTTAAGGAATTCGATTTATAATTTGAATATCGCAGGTTCGAATCCCCGTCAAAACAAACATGTTAGCCCTTTCAATCGTGGAGGGGCCTTATAAAGTGACAATCAATCCCTCCATTCATTGGTAAAACAGTAGCCCACGACTTGGCGGTGGGTGATGAGGATAAACTGCCCTCCCTTAGTCTTACACTGCTACATAAAGGATTAGCCCTCGTGTCGCTTTGCGCGAAATTAAAAAAAATAACAACAAACAAACACAAGAAACTTTAATAACGAACAGTGAGAATCCAGATATGAGGGTCTACTTGTTACTGTAAAAACATGCTGCTAAAAATCAGGTAAGGGTTAAACATGAAGAAATCTATGCTGTTGTCCTTTAAATGGGTAAGACGCAAACCTTTAACAAAATAGGATTCACTTTAATCTCGAGGTTAACGCAGAAGTAAGTGTTCCAACATAATTACACCGGCTAGAAATTTGACCTTACATTTTTTGAAACATATTTCTGTAAAGAGGTCGCTTTACACGTTTCATATCGGAATAATCTGACACTATTATATTTTGAATAATCGTCTTAAGCTACACTATATATAGTACCCATTTATTATCACGCACATTGTTTGATTATTTTCTTAGTTAACCGTGGTGTATCTTACTTTTACCCTTTTTCATTCTTAAGACTTGTTTTTTTATTAGCTGACATTGTTTTGACATATTATCAAGTAATATGCCTAAAATAATGTGCAAACTGAATGTCTCCCCAAGAAATGTTTGCCCCAGACTCTCTTATCTACACCATTGACTTAAATGTTCAGATGCTCTAAACATTGCTACTATAAAAAATTTGTACTGACATAAATATATATACCTAATCTATCACTAACTAGCTTTTCATTATGTGTTTGCTTTACAAGAATATGAAGGAACATTTTCAATTTGTTTTGAGATTCTGACAAAATCCGTGACACTCCTATAATTCCTATGAGGCTCAGCTTAAGTTGAGAACCTATTACAAATGTAATAAACGCATCTGTAGGTTTTGTGAAATCATTTTTGAATATAATTTTGTATATTTATCAAAAAAATCAAATATATATATTAGTGTTTCCCTGTGTCAAGTTAACCCTAAAATTTTGTAATACAGTGTGCATTTTTTTTGTGCAGGTTACTTTCTTGTTCCGTAAAAATGAACGATATTTACTCATTCCACTAAATATAAAAACCAGTGAAGATTTTCATGCCTCAGGTAACAAAAACAACTAGGGAATCGATAGAAAGTAGTTATTGTTCGTTGAAGTAAAAACCTAAAGCTTACTCTGTTTACTTCGTTCTATCTAGCTCCACCCACTTCTCCTGTTATATCTGTAATGTCTACGTCATCTTCGACTATAACCATTCAGTGGAAGCCAGACAGAAATGCCGACACTATGAAAGGTAAATCATTTCTTCCTGGAAACACTTTGTGCAGCTTCTTACTGTTATATGCAAACATTATTTCTTGCCTTTACATTGCAACATATGTAGATAAACAGCTCTAATCAACACTATATTTGTAGGCCTAATTTCTCACTGTTTAGGATTATAATAAATACGATTACTTGATATTACTAACCATCATGGCGAACATCTACTTTACGAGTGTTTCTCTGTATAACTCTACCATGAATAGTGATTTTGTTAAATAACTTCAGAACTATTTATTGGGATCACTTTTCTTTGCAATGAATCCAAGTTTCAGCACATATATATAAGTTAGTTTGTTATAACCAAAAACAAGCCGAAAGAAAAATGAAAAAAAAACAACGCTGCACTAATTGAAAGAATCCCAGGGTATAATGTGGGATATAAAATGTACCCTGGGTTTTGGAGGTAACTGTGCATGTAGGACCTATATTGGGGATACACCGTCTATCAGTTTTAAGCCGGCCCAGCATGGCCAGGTAGTTAAGGCACTCCACTCGTAATCTGAGGGTCGCGGGTTCGAATCCCCGTCACACCAAACATGCTCGCCCTTTCAGCCGTGGGGGCGTTATAATGTGACAATCAATCACACTATTCGTTGGCAAAAGAGTAACCCAAGAGTTGGCGGTGGGTGGTGATCACTAGCTGTCTTTCCTCTAGTCTAACACTGTAAAATTAGGGACAGCTAGTGCAGATAGTCCTCGTGTAGGTTTACGTGAAATTCAAAACAAAACAAGTCAAACCAGTCTTAGCTTACATTCAACAGTCTCACATAAAGAAAAAACATTTAAGGAATAGCAGTAGAAATAAAAATAAAAATAATAGAAATAGATATTAGAAGAGCGAGATATGAGTGCTGAAGCCCACAACGTCCCACATCTATATCATCCTTCACTGCCCACAGGCAGATGTGGGAAGGTGATTCCTATCGCAAGTAAAGAAAAAGTATAAATATATTGTTATTTCATACGACAACTGTACGTCTTTTTTCCTTTTTCCAAACACGTTTCAGTCGATTGCTTTTTCCTTCATTTCCTGACTGATTGGCTTCAATCATGGTAGGATTGTACCGGTCCAATACGCTCAATACTTTTTTCAGGATTTTAATATTCAGACATGTTATAAGCATTTTATGGAGTCAGAGATCAAACGACTCACAAAAACTGTTGAGTTTTTGTGTAGTCGTATTTACAGCCATCAAGATGAAAATTATCACAAATATAAATTTTCATGCGCTCAACACACTGACGTACAAGAAAGTTAGATCTTCCTATCTTTAGTCTTTTTATGCAGACTAAGGCTCGCAATTAAAGCACAATTTTGAGGTTTCTTGGTCTGTCATTCGGGTGTAATTTGTCCGATTAACCTGGTACAGTGGTAAGTCTACAGCTAAAATCAGCGGTTCGATTCCTTTCGGTGAATACAACAGATAGTCCAATGTGACTTTGCTGAAAGAAATACACATACCTGAGACTTACATATGTACTTTTCTACAGGTCCAGCACATTGGCAAACAAAAATGGCGGACTTACCCATTTTTAGTAATTATTAAGGGGCGTTTACAAAAAGTATAATTTTAGGGTTTTTAACAAGTATTTCACCGTAGTTTGGGCAATTTACATGGAGTTTGGTATATATATACTTTTTACAGGTCCCAAATAGATATATATAAACAATTTTGGAGTTTCTGCTTTTGGCTATGTTTTTTTTTTCTTTAAACCGGAAAAGCAGAATTTGTAATTCTCGTGAACTATTCACGCGTATTTTAACGAACTTGCTTGAAAATTAAGATCTGCGAGCAGCGAAATATGGTTTCTGTATTTTTCGCAGTTTTACTGATGCACGAACTCGCCATGTTGTAATTGCGTGGCGGAAACATGTGACATTTGCTCGCGAATGTTGACCTTTTAATTTAAACTTACATGATATTTACAGAAACACACTCGTAGATCTCACTTCTCTTCAGTTCTTTTTATTTTCACTTCATTTCTTCTCGTCTCCTACACTGAAATAGTGAGTGAGTAATGGAAGATGAGGGCTATCTGTGCTACCGATAATGGAGTCGAACCGGACCAACGAATATGGGATTGAAACACAAGGAAGTAGTGATGGTGATAGTCGAGGAAATTCAAGAAAATGGTGATTTCGAAAATTTTGATAACTCATCCATTGAAAATGATTTAAAGTAGATATTATGAACATTAATATATAGATACAGTCTTGGATAAAATGTTTGTATATTTTGTAACAAATAAGGTCATTATTATTAAGGTACAATACATACAATACGGTTAACGCTGTCCAGCTGAGAAATGAATCTTATATTAGTGAGGCAGATTCTATGGACACCATGAATGATTTATTAGAACAAAAAACAATTTTATATGTAAAAAACGGCTCGTTTGGGTTGAGAAAAAATTTTTGTAGTATTTTGTTCAGTTGCGTTTCGTGTGTCTTTGTTAGATTTGTATGTATTGGTTTAAATTTGTTGGTGTCTGATGGGATGTTCTTCATTTTTTGAATGTATTCATTCGTATTCGTTATGACTATAGCGTTACCTTTATCTACTTTTAGAATTCGCAATAGCACCTAGGTACATTCCAACCTTAGAAATAAAAACATGTTTAGAAGATCTAGCCAGGAGACTTGTGATACTTTCTACAGAAAACAAAAACAAGGAAGCAACCAAAAACAACCAACAGAAAGAAGACAACTTAGATAATTTTATTGACATCCAACAGCCAAACTTCTCAGGTAAAATTACAAATTTATATTTTCCAAAAACACCTAAAAACAACATCTTAAACGATTTTTTCAAAGCATTTTCTCACAAAACCATCAACATAATTTCACAAAACAGAAAGCTATAAAACAATCTTACAAAAAGAGAAATTAATTCCATTAAAACCCTAAAACAAGACAAAAACATAAAAATTCTAAAAGCAGATAAAGGTAACGCTATAGTCATAATGAACACGAATGAATATATCCAAAAAATGAATAACATCCTATCAGACACGAACAAATTTAAACCAATACACACAAATCCAACAAAGACACACGAGACGCAACTGAACAAATTACTACTACAAATGAAAAGAGCCAACACAATTTCACAAACACTTTATTCCTACCTTCGTAAAACTGACTCACGCACACCACAAATATACGGCATTCCCAAACCTCATAAACCAGATTGTCCATTACGACCAATAATGTCCACATATGAATCGTTTAATTACAATATTGGTAAATACATAGCATGGGCATTCTCTAAATATGTAACATCAGCCAGCTCATTCATCAAAGACTCTTTTACTTTCAAGTCTAATCTAAATCAACTTAATCATAAAGCCTTAATGGCCAGTTTCGATGTTATATCCATCTTTACAGAAGTTCCAACCACTGAAGCCTGCAAGATAGCCTTAGAACTCTATATCCCAGACCCTAACCCATCTATAGACATTCCCAGTAACCAGTTAGCAACCCTCATAGAATTCACCACAATGAAGACAAACTTCATGTTCAACAACCAAAACTATATACAAACAAATGGCCTAAGCATGGGCAACCCAGTATCACCAGTTCTAGCCAATATTTTTATGACACAAGTTGAAACACAAGCAATTAACACAGCATTACGTCCACCACTATACTGGTACAGATATGTAGATGACAAGGTTGCGGGATTCAGATCTACAGAACACATACTTAATTTTTTCAATCACATTAACTCTATACATCCCAACATTAACTTTACATGTGAACAGGAAGAAAGCAATCAAATATCATTTCTTAACCTCAAAATTACAAGAACTGACACACAATTCAAAACAGAAATCCACCGAAAAATCACCCATACTGGACTATACATTCCTTGGGACTCAGCACATGAAACAAAACAAAAACTCAACATACTAAGAAACCAAATAAACACAGCCATACATCTATGCTCACCAGATAAAATTAACGATGAATTAGACAAAATAAAACAATACTTCATCAACATCAACAAGTTTCCTCCACAAACCGTAGAAAACATTATACACACACACCTAAACAGAAAGCAAAATCAAACAACAAAAGTAAATATATCTCACGAATCAAAAAATTACGAAACCATATACTGCTGCATACCATATATTCCCAACATAAGCAGAAAAAAACAACATTTGGCAAAAACTAGTAACAAATATGACATTCTAAATACCAAATTTATTCAAAACTGGCACAAAACTGAGGTCTATGTAAAAAACTACACTGACAAACACCACACCAACATTATTTATAAAATACAATGTGATAACTGCCACGACTTCTATATTGGAGAAACAAGTAGAAAAATGGAAACCAGATTTAAAGAACATAAAAAGTCACCTTCACACGTTTTCGAACACTGCAAGTCAAATAATCACAAAATAACCATAGAAAACACTCAAATACTAAATAAAGAAACAAATATAAACAAATGCAAAATTAAAGAAGCCTTACTTATACAACAACTTAAACCCAAAATAAACCAATACAAAGGAACACCTTTGATAAATAATAATAAAAAAATAAATAATATAAAATTGTATATTCAACATCTAAGCCCGCCCTCTACATTCCGACACTCATTACACAATCCCTTTCAAACATGTGATCAGCTTCCGGTCAATTACCTCTCTCTTTCTTTGTGAACCTGAAGATGACTGAAGAAGGTCGAAACGTTGTTCACTTCTCTGCGTAGAAAATTTTTTCTCAACCCAAACGAGCCGTTTTTACATATATATTTCTCTACTAGTGGGTTTTCTCGACATCACTGGTTATTAAAAAAACAATTTTATCAGACACCTGCAGAAAGATGTTTAACTCAATATTTCACTTATCACACCAAAACATGTAAAGACAAAATATAATATCAAATTATTATAAATAACACCTCTCTTCTTATATCATTTAATATTAAACACTTAGTAATTGGTTAGCCCTTCTTGTACTCTAATAACCTCTGTAAGCTGACGTGGTATTCTGTGCATGATGTTATTGATGTAATCTATCGTGATTTCATCTCGATTATCACTAGCTACAGTAGCTGGGTTTATGAGGTCGTGGTTAGTAATTTTCCGGCTCAGTTGTGCCAAACAGTTCTAGATGGGATTACAATCTGGAAAATTTTTTGGCTGTGGCAATCTTATAATATCCTCTTGGTCAACCGTGCCTAGTACGTGTATTGTGGGCAGTGGCATTGTCATCCTGCAACACAAAGCTATTTCTAAACCCTGCCCTAGCAGAAATATCGTCTTCATGTGATGCCTGTAGGAGGAGCCATTGACGTTTTTCTGGAGGATATGAAAAGCAGTTTTTTTCCACAGTAATGAGTAGCCACCCAAACATGTACTGTACCAGTTCCTGTGTATTCCCTATAGGAAAGAAAGATTTTCCCTCATCTGCTCTCCTTGCAAACAACAAACACGGATCCTACCATCATCTTTAACAAGCCTGAAGTTATAAAATACGGCTTGTCGCTAGCGTCCTAACTGTTAGCTAGCATACAAGAACATCTTTTGTAAAATTACATTTTTATCATTGTTTTGTATATAAAGTTTATTACTCTGCGTGGTATTGTAATTAATATATGCTGTATTACATGTTAAATACTGTTATATGTCCGATATTTATTAAAACCCCTGTTACATAGAAGATCGCAGATTCTGATACATTATTTAATACTTTTATAAGTGTACAGTTTTCTGTGTAACGGCTACTAATTATTATCACTGCAAAATATTTATCGTTATACGTTAACTTAATACCTACGCTCGTTTCAATACAGTTTTCTTTGTTTGCATGTGACGTGTATTCTTGACTGTGTATTGTGCAAGTCTCGCCTGTTTTCGAAATTTGTGGAAGATTCTTGAGTGTTTTACGGGCACCCCCTAGTACATTGTTGAAATTTCTAGAAACTCACGTGATTCATATAAAAGCAGTTAGCGAGAGACAGAAGAAAAGTATTATTATTGGACAGCTACAGTCAGTGTGCTATAGGATTAGAAAGCTATAATTGTGATTAACGCCTATTAATCGGAAAACTACAGAATTGGACAAGGAACGTTTATAGATTTCGAACATTACAAACCGTTCAACTTCAAGCGTTAGTATTTCAACCAGGACACTAAATATCTTCATTGCCGAAAACATCAGTTTGTAACAGGTGCAAAGCCAATCAAGCTCGCTACCGTGAAGTGTGACAATATAAACTCAGAATTCATTTTGTCGTCGTGGGCGTGGACCATCGATAAAATATTCATTTCTAGACCCGATATAAAAATCGGTATTGTTTGTAAGTTTGTAAAACTCTTGTACATAAGCATAATTTGTGATAGCTATTAGTTATAACCGTGATTATAAATTGTATTGTTTCTATGATTGTATATTAAAATATATTTGTGTTAAAAATGAAATTGTGTTATAAGTCTTTTTTTTTTTTGCAGCGCTAAACATGCTCGCCCTCCCAGCCGTGGGGGCGTTATAATGTGACGATCAATCGCACTATTCGTTGGTAAAAGAGTAGCCCAAGAGTTGGCGGTGGGTGGTGATGACTAGCTGTCTTCCCTCTAGTCTTACACCGATAAATTAGGGACGGCTAGCACAGATAGCCCTCGAGTAGCTTTGTGCGAAATTCCAACAAAAAACAAACAAAAAGACTTTTTTGCAAGTATCACAAGTTTAATACATATTAACATTTGATTAACTTTTGAATTGAAATTGTAATGCGTAATGTAGGTGATATAATAAATCAGAGATTCGTCTGATTTTTACCAATGAATAGTAGGATTGACCGTAACATTATAACGTCCCCACAGCTGAAAGGACGAGCATGTTTGGTGCGACCGGGATTCGAACCCGCGCCCCCTTGGATTACGAGTCGAACGCCTTAACCCACCTGGCTATTCCGGGCCTCGTCTGAAATAAATTATAATACACAATATCACGAACAAGGATGTTTTGCCTTGTATAAAACTAATGTTTATTTTTCGGACACTGTTTGATAATAGAGTCATATTGTCAACATCAGGGGTTGGATGTGGCCAAGCAACTAGCATGCCGGGATGCAAATAGAAATTTCAAACTGGAACAGCGCGTCACACCTTACACCACGCATGTCACTTTTAACTGCGTACGCGTGAAAAATAGCTTTATAAATTTCGGAAGCCTTGTAGGTGACAGGTGCTTATTACCATTCCTTTCGCCCCATTTTCAGCAGCCCAAAAATACAGGCTATGTTTGGGCTATGATTTGGTTGGCTAGGCCATGTAAACCGCACGTGGAACTGTTCAAACTGTATAATATCCTACTGAACGTGTGTATTTATCACAACGTTTAAGAATGACGTTAATACATGTTTTATGATACACTATCGTGAATGTATATTTTATTACGCTATTTAACGCTACCAGAAGCATTAATCTCGATACAGTGAAAGGTATAGATCCTATAACACTATTCTAACTCTCGCCTGAGATATTTTTGCCGAATGCCAGATCTACTTTGCACTTTATCTTTTTCAAACACTATGATTATTTTCTGTTTTGTAAATAAACATTATATTAATATTCTTTTCCTTTTACTTTAACACTACATTCTGGAGTGACGTACTCACAGAGACTGTTATGAGTGACGTACTCACAGAGACTGTTATTTACTACAAACCATCACGTAACGACTCGTGTTTCGAGACAACGTGACCCGGCATGGCCAGGTGGTTAAGGCACTCGACTCGTAATCCGAGGGTCAAGGGTTCGAATCCTTGTCACACCAATCATGCTCGACCTTTCAGCCGTGGGGGCGTTATGAAGTGATGGTCAAACCCACTATTCGTTTGTAAAAGAGTAGCCCAAGAGTTAGCAGTGATGACTAGCTGCCTTCCCTCTAGTCTTACACTGCAAAATTCGGGACGGCTATCGCAGATAGCCCTTGTGGAGCTTTGCGCGAAATTCAAAACAAGTCAAACCAATCCATACAACATTCTGGAGTGAAGTACTTGCACAAACTCCGTGTTATGTACTACAAATCATCATGTAATGACCCCCTTTCCAGACAACATTTTGTGTAACTCAATACTGTTGACTGCACTAGTCTCATATCTGTATTACATACCTTTCTATTCAACTAAGTTCAGTGTCTTTCTCTTCCACTATACGTTCTTTAACTCACCAACTCAACTTACTTGCTTTGTTTTCAAACGAAGCACTTAACTACAGTGACCCAGCATAGCCAGGTGGTTAAAGCAGTCGTCTCGTAATCTGAGGGGTTCGAATCCCCGTCACACCAAATATAGTCCTCCTTTTAACCACGGGGGCGTTAATTGTACGTACGATCAATCCCACTGTGCGTTGGTAAAAGAGTAGCCTAAGAGTTGGCGTTGGGTGGTAATGACAAGCTGCCTTCCCTCTTCTCTTACACTGCAGATAGTTCTCGTGTAGCTTTGCGCAAAATTCATAAAACAAACAAACCTCACTAAAGTAAATTTCTTCACTGGTTACGTAATTTTCCACATGACTTTCTTAAGTGACTTTTCTTTTCCAGAATATACTCTACACTACAAGCACGACGGCAGTGACTGGAAGAAAGAATCGATAAATGTTAAATCCAACAGGTATACGATAAAAGACTTAAAATGTGGCACATGGTATCGTCTATTTATGACGTCATCCAACAGCCTTGGAAGTGGAGAACCACGTGATCCCATAACTATAAGAACAATAGGGGGAGGTAAGACATAAATAAACGCATTAGTTTATTTAAGGTAATATAAAGTGATATTTCATACACGATGTACATTCAATCGAACGAGAACCTATATGTCAGTAATTGTGAGGAATTATGGGATATAGTTAATTTGTATAATTAGTTGGTGAATTATTTTTTATCTCATTGTTTTAGTATGCAGTTGATACAGTTGTAAATTAATACATTAATGGAATTTTGTTTAAGTTATAAGTGTCTTAACACTCCTACGAAAAGTGGGTAGCTTTTAAATGAAATCAAATGAAATGGCAATTTCATTTAAATACAAATTTATTAGCCTAATATTAATAACCTTTCAAGTTGCTCTGGGGCCTATTAGGCTTCACTTTTCGTAGGAGTGTTAAGGTTAGCTTTTATTTCTTTTATGTTGATCTCTCTAATAGTGGTGAATGAAATGGTATTAACATAATATTCTAGAAAATAATATAAAATATATACGTTTTTCGGTGACAAATGTTACATTTCTGCATCAGCACCAGTCTCTCCTCGGAAAGAAGACTTCATACAGCCAAACACAACGTTTCTAACATTGAACCTCGAGGCTTGGTACAATGGAGGCTGTCCCATTCAAAACTTTAACGTCCAATACCGTACAACGTTTCAGAGACGCTGGAATACTGCCAGTTTACCGCTAATAGTGCCACAGAATCAATCTATAATACGCCATCTAGCGCCAGGTCGTGAATATAATCTACTCGTTAATGCTCGCAATGAGGCTGGAACAACAGAAGCGGAGTATACAGTAAAGACATTGAATTTATCGTTGACCAGTAAGCTGATGGCTAATTGTTATATAGTTTGTGTGTGTATATACTATTTTCGTCTATTTAGATAGTTAATTTGTAAACTTTTAGTTCTTTGGTTATTAAAACCAAAATAACGCAGTCATCACAACAATAGGCACTAAACCAAGTTCTAGAATATGTAGTAACCGCGTAAGCCACACGAGTATTGTTTGCATGTGCTCGCCCTGGTAACTATATAGCAATCACTTGCTCGTGATAAAAGCTAGAGCTTTAGCGTGATTGGCTATAAAATTCCACGACCCAAACAAGTAGTTTTCCATAAGAGTGTACTTGAATGAGTGAATACAGTTACAGTCCTTAAAAAAAAAAAAGGTCCTAATAAAACTGGACTAAGAAATTTGAAAGTTGCCAAGCAAGTTACTTAACCATTTCACGAAAATCCTATGATGCAGTACGGTAAACTTATCAACCACTTTTATTTCTTTCCAGCTCACAAAGAAACTTGGTCTGAATAACATACAGATCTTGAGAATTAAATGCCGGAAGAAAAAATTAAACTATTTTCCCTGATTTTTCACACAATGTCACTGGTCCTTTTATTTCTGTGTCTTTAGAACAAACTTTAATCGTACAAAATTGCAAGTTACCATTATATTTTATGCAAAATAAAAATGTTTTCTGATATATTTTACATTAACCTCTATCATAAAAAAATGCTTTACTATTTATCCTTTCATTCTGAAAATGTAGATAAAATGTTAGTTGAAGCGGACATAGGACTGACAGAATATGAAGGATATGTCGTGCTTCAGGAGCTTCAGTTATGTAGATATGAAACACACGCATACAGCTAATGAAATCCTTGTTATAGATCAGCCAATAGAAAGTGACATTAACAATTCTGAGTTGTCAGTTCTTTTCTGCTTTTAACAATTAGAATGCTAACTTTTGTTTTACTTAGATTTTACAAACCACAAATTAGTGATTTGTTCTTCGTTGAAATAAAGGAATTTTTTAAAGTTAACAGTTACGCTGAACGATTTTTTTTCCCAGTTGAAAAAACAAAACAACACACAATATAATACATGACACTGCATTATTCTAACACATTATAAACAAGATAGATGGTTATTTTTGTTAAACTTAGGTTGTTCTGTTTTATTCATGTATTAACTCTTTCTACGGCCCGGCACGGCCAGGTGGGTTAAGGCGTTCGACACGTAATCTGAAGGACACAGGTTCGAATCCCGGTTGTACCAAAAATGTTCGCCCTTTCAGCCATGGGGACGTTATAAAGTGACGGTCAATCCCAGTATTCGTTGGTAAAAAAATAGCCCAAGAGTTGGCGGTGGATGGTGATGACTAGCTGCCTTCCCTCCAGTCTTACACTACTAAATTAGGGACGGCTATCGTAGATAGCCCTCGTGTAGCTTTGCGTAAAATTCAAAAACATAAATAGTGTTTTTTTGTCGCGATAGCTAAGAATAACTTTTTTTTTCTTCTGTATGACTTGTTAAGAAAATCTCTTTTTTTTCTTATAGGTATACACACTAATGACATTCACTATTATTTATATGCTTGTTTTTTATTGGAGACAAAATTTTAGGTTTATATGTAACACGTATAAATATATATATATTTAGGCCCTGCGATTACAGCGCTACCTCCCGTTTTGGAAGATTCTTATCTGCCTTTTTACCGAAACTTGACTGTTCTGCTGCCTGTTGCTGTTTCTATCGTCGTATTATTGGTCGTCATTGTTACTGTCATTGTATGTCTTCGACGTCAGTCAGATATCAGCAGCCGGGCTAGCAGTGGAGGTAAACAGCTTTCAATTCTAATTTCCTAATTTTGTAATTATTGTTAGAACTGTACCTTATAATATCACACTACAAAATAAGACCGGTAAAAGCAAAGTCAGAAAACAAATAGTGAGAGTTATATATGTATATCGCATATGGTTCTAATTTGTTAATTTATAAGTAAACACTTTATTTCAACATATATATATAAATATATATATTAACGTGGGAGAGCAGTCACCTTCCCACAACTGTCTGCAAACTGTGAAGGGTGATATAGACGTGGGACGTTGTGAGCTTCAGCACCCACATCTCCTTCTTGTAATTTCTAAATTTCTAATCTTCTTATGTGAGACTAGCGAATTGAAAGTTAAGATTGATATACGGTGTATCCTCACCGCAATGTGGGTCCTACTTCAGCTGTCACGTCCACAACCTAGGATACATTTTATAATCCCACGTTGTAATTTGTACCCTAGGATCTTTTTTAAAAATATGCAGCATATTTTGTTTAATTTTAATGTGTTTTGTTTACGGCTTAAAAATGTATGGCTGTAATACACACACATATTGATAATATATATTGCAAAAACAAGAAAAAGGTATTTCTTTAGGGCGGTATTAAATCCCAAAATGTGATCGGCAGGTCTTTTCTCCGTGTATCATTGTGGTTTAGAATCACAATAATTCCAAAGGTGAATTACACTACATGGCCAAAAGTTTGCGGACACCCGACCATCACACCCATATGTGCTTGCAGGACATCTAATTCCGAAACCATGGACATTAATATGGAGTCGGTCCCCCTTTGCTGCTATAACAGCCTGCACTCTTCTGGAAAAGCTTTTCACTAGATTTTGGAACATGGCTGCGAGGATTCGCTCCTATTCAACCACAAGAGCATTAGTGAGGCCGAGCACTGATGTCGGGCAAGAAGGCCTGGCTCGCAGTCAGCATTTCAGTTCATCCCAAAGGTGTTCAATGGGGTTGAGGTCATGGCTCAGTGGAGGCCAGTCAAGTTCTTCCACACCAACGTTGGCGAGCCATGTCTTTATGGACCTCGCTTTGTGCACAGGAGCATTGTCATGATGAAACAAAAAAGGTCCATTCCCAAACTGTTGCCACAAAGTTGGAAGCACACAATTATCTAGAATGTCATTGTATGCTGTAGCATTAAGATTTCTCTTCACTGGAACTAAAGAGCCTAGCCTAAACCATGAAAAAACAGCCCCAGACCATTATTCCTCCTCCACAGAAATTTACAGTTGGCACTATGCATTCAGAAAGGTAGCGTTCTCCTGGCACCTGCCAAACCAAGATTCATCTGTCAGACTGCTAGATTTTGAAGCGTGATTCATCACTCCAGAGAACGCATTTCTACTGCTCCAGAGTCCAATGGCAGTGTGCTTTACACCACTCCAGCCAACACTTGGCATTGCGCATGGTGATCTTAGGCTTGTGTGTAGCTTCTCGGCCATGGAAACCCACTTCACGAAGCTCCCGAAGAACAGTTCTTGTGCTAAAGTTGCTTCCGTTTGGAAGTCAGTAGTGAGTGTTGCAACTGTGGACAAATAATATTTTCGTGTTACGCGTTTCAGCACTCGGCGGTCCCGTCCTGTGAGTTTCTGTGGCCTACCGCTTCGTGGCTGAGCTGTTGTTGCTCTTTGACGTTTGCACTTCACAATAACAGCACTTACAATTGACCGGGACATCTCTAGCAGGGCAGAAATTTGACGAACTGACTGGTAGGAAAGGTGGCACGTTGAAAGTCACTGAGCTCTTCAGTACGACCCGTTCTACTGCCACTGTTTGTCAACGGAGATTGCATGGCTGTGCTTGATTTTATGAACCTGTTAGTATTGGTTATGGCTAAAATAGTCGAACCTACTAATTAGAAGCGGTGTCCACATACTGTTGGCCGTGTAGTATACATACATACCATGACAAACGAGTGACCAAAGGTTTATAAAAAATAAGTTTAAGTATTCCGCGTTTTGGAGGCCCCGGCATGGCCAGGTGGTTAAGACACATGACTTGTAATTCAAGGGTCGCGGATTCGAGTCCCCATCGCACCAAACATGCTTGCTCTTTCAGCCTGTGGGAGCGTTATAATATGACGATCAATCCTACTATTCGTTGTTAAAAGAGTAGCCCAAGAGTTGGCGGTGGGTGGTGATGACTAGCTGTCTTCCCTCTATTCTTACACTGCTATATTAGAAACGGCTAGCTCAGATAGCCCTCGTGTAACTTTGCGCGAAATTCAAATCAAACCAAACCGTATTTTGGAAAGTTCAGACGTTTATATTAAATAGTCACTCTTGAAAGATAGAAAGCAACACGTTACTACAGACACAGTGTGAACGATTACAAGTAAACAAACGAATAATCATTTTATTATCTTGTCAACATAAAATTGTATATAGTGTTTACGTGTACATGTGAACCAATAGGTGATCACTCAGGTTGTTATAAAGGTGTGGGTTTTTATCTCAGTGCGTATCACATGTGACAGTTTTCATGTTGACAGGTGGGACAACGTATGACCATCTGCATGGTTACATTGATATGACTTGTCCTAATGTTTATGTTTGCAGGTGAGAAAACAGATGACTACCTGCATGGTTACAGTTATAATACTTGTCACAGTCTTCATCTTAACATGTAGCTTAACAGATGACCATCTGCATGGTTACCTCTGATAAAACAAGTCACATTGTTCATGTTAAGTTGTACTTCAGATGCATGGTTGCATTGAAGACTTGTCACAGAGTTCACGTTAAAATCTGAGACAACAAATTACACATGGCTATCTCAGCCTTAAGATGTTAGGCTTGGTTAAACAAAAGGCGGGGAGCAACCAATAAGAAAACCTTTTCTCATAACACATTATTTCTCAGTCCATCACTTTATTATCTCTTTTATGGTGTAAAGAATCCATTATTTTAATTAAGTTTTATTACTCTATGAATATTATGTCCTAACTTCTAGAGAACACTTGGCAGTTGTTCGGAATAACTGACCTGTAATTCTGTCACCCCATTTCATATCAGATAGTCAATCCAGAAAAGGCAGACAAGCTGATGCTGTCGGAATGGTGGATTTTTACCAAAAGGGGGTGAAGGAAGGCGATATTTCGTTAAAATCATCAACATATTTTTCTCCAGCAAGTGGGAAAAGCATTGGAATAACCTTTCATAATCGACACCGTAAGACTATTTTGCCTTTGTTTATTTTCTGTTGTTTTTACTACAACTGGTGACCTTTTCGTAAACTACTTTTAAAGTTTAAAATTTCATGAGAATCAGTCTTGAATGGAAGTTTCACCTTCACCAATAAAATACAATAACTTGTAATGACCATTCTTACAGGAAGACAAGGTTTTAGAAGTAAAAACTGGAAGGTTGGTTTTCTGTTCATTTGAACTATAAATTGTTCAAGTTCAGCAACAGTTGTTAGGCCACCAAAGTTTTTTCTGAAAATCGACTTGTTCTTTTTCCGTTTTATTTTTAATTATAATGGATACTCATTCCTTGTTTTAATCGTGTGATTTGTCTTTCGAATTTATTAATCTTGGTGTAACACAATATTTTCAGTTATGTTGTGCGAAAAAAAAATACTTAATTTGTTATAATTCGTTTAACAACATAAATAGTGTTACTTTTTGAAAAGTGGTTTCTACCATTTGCAGGTCACCATGACGACAATCACGAATATGCTGAACCTTACGCTGCGGTACCTCCACCCAAGTGCGTGACACGTGACGGCTGTCCAACAATGTTAAGTGTTGCTGTACGTTGTTTGTAGTAACACCAATCTAACAATAATGTCCGTGTTAATAATGAATAAATGGGAAAAATCTAGTAGGTGTTATACTAAACCTTTAAATACTGCTTATATGTGGTACGTATTACCGTACAAAAAACATGTTATAGGATAAACACTATAGATGTTATTGTTTACTGACCCACAAGGTTTTCGGTTCTCTGAAATGTCCTTTGTTGGCTAGAACTGCAGCTGTAAAATCAGTAAACGTGTAACAATACTAAAGTGTGTGACAACCATAAATTATATATAATATTCACAATACTAGCAACAATATGAGATTGTCGTGATGTATGTTTAGCAACAAACCAGGTACAAGCTGCCTTGCCTTATTGTTGTTGACGTAAAATATTCAATGAATATTATTTTATTATTCGCTGAAGATTCTACTTTGTCCAAAGCGCAGTATTTGGGAAAAAAGATTTTGTTATTTAGCACATAGCTACACGATGAGCTATCTGTTCTCTGTCCACTGACGATGTCGAAACCTAATTTTTAGCATTATAAGCCCTTAGCCTCCCCTGTTTGGTGGAGGTGAGGGGGGCTTTGCGAAAACATAAAGCTTAAACAAGTTGTTTGTAAATAGTTCACGTGTTAAAAACAAGTAAAAATTCAATAAATTATGACTGCATATTTTTGTATGTTTGTACTTAAGCCTAAAATATAATGCCCTAGTTATGCTCTGACTACCATGGGTATCGAAACCCGGTTTTGGATGTTGTAAGGGATGTATATCAATGTGTATGCTAATTGGCTACTGGAACACGTGCCCAGTGCAAGGGGTGCATGAAAAATAAAAGGGGCGTGAACTTTTTTTTTTTGCTTGCACTTCACCGTATTTGTTACGAACATCTTGTAGAGCTGTTACTACATTTTTCATGACGTAAGTTAAATCTATAGTTATTTCTTGTAGAGCTGTTACTACATTTTTCATGACGTAAGTTAAATCTATAGTTATTTTTTGTAGAGCTGTTACTACATTTTTCATGACGTAAGTTAAATCTATAGTTATTTCTTGTAGAGCTGTTACTACATTTTTCATGACGTAAGTTAAATCTATAGTTATTTCTTGTAGAGCTGTTACTACATTTTTCATGACGTAAGTTAAATCTATAGTTATTTCTTGTAGAGCTGTTACTACATTTTTCATGACGTAAGTTAAATCTATAGTTATTTCTTGTAGAGCTGTTACTACATTTTTCATGACGTAAGTTAAATCTATAGTTATTTCTTGTAGAGCTGTTACTACATTTTTCATGACGTAAGGTAAATCTATAGTTATTTCTTGTAGAGCTGTTACTACATTTTTCATGACGTAAGTTAAATCTATAGTTATTTCTTGTAGAGCTGTTACTACATTTTTCATGACGTAAGTTAAATCTATAGTTATTTCTTGTAGAGCTGTTACTACATTTTTCATGACGTAAGTTAAATCTATAGTTATTTCTTGTAGAGCTGTTACTACATTTTTCATGACGTAAGTTAAATCTATAGTTATTTCTTGTAGAGCTGTTACTACATTTTTCATGACGTAAGTTAAATCTATAGTTATTTCTTGTAGAGCTGTTACTACATTTTTCATGACGTAAGTTAAATCTATAGTTATTTCTTGTAGAGCTGTTACTACATTTTTCATGACGTAAGTTAAATCTATAGTTATTTCTTGTAGAGCTGTTACTACATTTTTCATGACGTAAGTTAAATCTATAGTTATTTCACTTGGTGTTTACCTTCTGTTCAAATAGGTAAATACGCCCTTGAAAACAACAGTTTGGTCATGTTTTTTTTATTTATTTGTTGCTATTATTTTGTTCGAGCCATGTAATGTTTGGCTCTCACGACAATTTAACAGTGTAATACCCCCACTGTTAGATTTTAATGTAGCAGATGTGTGGTCTATGTTAGAAGTGACATTTTTTGTTGTCCCTTGTTACTCTGTCAGCTGAAGTGTCTGACGAAAGTATGTGGCCATCGTACTAAATAGGGTTAACTACAAATGAACCAATTTTAAAAACGTTACGCACATGAATGTCGTTCTTATAAAAGGCGATTGACCCTCGGGACGTTGGCCTGAGTAAGATTCTTAATGACATTTTAAAGCTGCCATGTCATCTGTACAATCAGAAAATAGATATCTTTAGACAGAATATCATTCATGATTTTGTTTATTATCATTAAGACAAGAACTGAAGGCCCTTACACCACTATGAAGCGGAGTCCACCTCGACCGCTAACCTATCTACCATCCATAAATGAAGGTATAACTTCTTGGTTTATATTAACAAGGCTACCATGTCTGTAATATAAGTATTAGCACACTCATTTTCCAGGTGTAAAGTTAAATTACCATATCAAGTATATCAATGGCCTAGAGCCAGCTTATTATGAAAACCTAATAAGTGAATAAAGGCTAGATTACCACGAAAATTATATGAATGATTTAAATCTAACTTACAATAAAAACAACTCAATGAGTGAGTAATGGTTAGACTACCATGACAATTACATGGATGAACCAGACCCAACTCACGATAAAAACAACTTAATGAGTGAGTAAAAGCTAGACTACCATGACAATTATATTGATGAACCAGACCCAACTTACGATAAAAACAACTCAATGAGTGAGTAAAGGCTAGACTACCATGACAATTATATTGATGAACCAGACCCAACTTACGATAAAAACAACTCAATGAGTGAGTAAAGGCTAGACTACCATGACAATTATATTGATGAACCAGACCCAACTTACGATAAAAACAACTCAATGAGTGAGTAATGGTTAGACTACCATGACAATTATATGGATGAACCAGACCCAACTTACGATAAAAACAACTCAATGAGTGAGTAAAGGCTAGACTACCATGACAATTATATGGATGAACCAGACCCAACTCACGATAAAAACGGTTTTGTGGTGTTTACAAGTCACCTGCAATGAGATATTTTTTTGAAATAACAAGGTAATTTTAATTTACAAATCACATGAAATTATATATTATTGAAAGTGTCTTAAAAGTATTTATTTTTTAAAGAAATATCCTTTTCATATTTTATGTTGATTTTATCAATGGGGTCAGTGACTGCTATAGTAGAAACGTTTAAATGCTTATATTGTTATTTATCTTTTCACTTTTTAATAAAACAAGTAAAATATTTTAATATATATTGAGTTTTCCAGAGCTTTATTCTTACTTGTACAACGTAAGGTACTCTTCATTCCTTTCCAGGGAATTTAAAAGTAAATGTTTAAATTGGAAATGCCATTAATTTAATTTATTATAATATATTCATTTAAACATGCTCTAGGTGTTAAAGTCAGAAACAGTCGACAGATGGCACAACTTGAAAGACCAATAACTTGTAATAATTCTGGAACCAGCTCTTCAGGCTCAAGTGGAGATAGGCCTAGTAGTATGTGAAAAATATAAAAATGTATGTATATAGACGTGTGTGGTAATCAAAGTAAAGTTTTCAGTGTTCGCTTCTAATCTCACGAAACTAGAAACTGGGTATTTTGAATAATTTAATCATAACAGTAATAATAATAATAATAACAGCAAGTAAAACAATTTACACAAATTTTATTTTATATTTTGCGTGGATTAGCGAGGCAAAACGTTCTGTTGTAGATTACATGGTATATCACTTGTATTACGAACTTACTTATAAATGGGCGACTGGGTTTTAACAATTTTTCTCTTTTATTTTCAGAAACACAATTTTCAGTTTAGCCATTCCATTCCACGTGTTGATGAAGACTACGTTTGTTTAGGGAAAATATATCTCTTTTATATGATATATATATATATGTAATATATGTGTATCCGTCCGTTTTCTCAAATATAAAACAAACAACATTTTTCATTCGGAACTTGTCTCCATTTCGAAATCTGTGGTAAGTCCATTTGGCTGGTTTTACTAATAACTACGGTGATTTATTTTGTACAAAGTCACAATAAATAGTATAACTGTAAATGTAATCGAAAACGGTGAGATAAGCCTGTTTTAGTTATTTTTTTACTTTTCAGAAAATCTTTAGTTTTTCTACAATCAGTTCCGTCATTAATGATTCGTTTATAACACTTCAGATTTTAATTTATTGTACTTTCATTACAACTGAAATATCACTGCTACATTTCAATGAGCCTGAATTACATTATCTTTGCCTCAACAGCCGTGGTTATGAGTGCCCCGGATGTTCCACTATATATTGGTTTTCTAACTTCTGAGATGAAATGTCATTGTTGTAATTCTAGACTCTAGAGCTTGAGTGTTTCTTTTACACTTGTTACTAGGAAATATGCTTTGTCGATGTTTGAAAATCCTGGAGAGAAAGAGAGAGAGAGAAAAAAAGAGAGGATAGACTTACAGTACAGAATTTAAAGCTTCCAATAAAACATCTAAGAGAAAGTAAATCATCAAACTATTAAAAAGAGCAACTTTTGAACTTTGTTTTTTTTCGCAGTCAGACGTAAAGGCTTTTCGAATCTTTCTAATAGATGTCGCTGTTTCGTCAGATCCATCTCGAATGTGTTTTCTCGTTGTTTGATACTCAAGCCTCGTAAAAACTTGAATAAAGCTTTTGTGCTTGCGTAAGCAATTCCTAGATTGGACTGGTGTTTATTTTTATCATTGTTATAAAATTAGATAAAATATTGGTGTATTACCACTGTAGCAACAGTAATCTGTAATTAAAGTATTCATACGTATTGTGTAAATTTGTAATTATTCTTGTGTTTGTTAATAAAGATGTCTTTACTAAATCTCTTACGTTTTAAACCTCCCGAGCGTGTAAGTTAACACAAGTAACAATTGGCTCAATATGACCTTGCATAAAGCTTTTTGTTTGATAACATTTCAGTTGTTTTTAATTACACGTAACATTCTCGTACGTACCGTGTACAAATCATTGTGTGCTGCTCTCTCTAAGTCTTGAATTTAATTTCAACTGTATTAAAATAGTATACTTCTTTCTCCGAAAGGGGGCGGAAGGTCCTGCATAAATATACAGTAGTGTGTGTGTTGTTTGTTAGTCACACGAAAGACACTAAAATGACATCATATAAGAGAAGCTTACCGTTACAATTTGTGCTGTTGTGACGTCAGTAAAACGTGCGAATGCCACCAATAGCTAGTAAAATTATTCACTCTCTAGGCCACAACGCAGCACGACAGACACATGAGCTTCCAAAGTAACGAAATAAGTATTTATTACTCTTGAAAGAGAACACTTTCGGGGAACTTGCAGAAATACAGCTACTGTTATAAATATTTTGAAAGAGTAGATTGTAATTTAAGCTTATTTCAATTATATCTGTTTGAAACTAAAAGAAGTCAGTGTTTCCTCAGCACTAACAACCAAAATATGTTTAAACTAAAATATTAGAAGTTGTAATAGACTGATCCCAGAAGAAGTATTTGATGTCTATAATCACCTACAGTCCATAATTAAAGTATCCACTCCACTTTCTCCAGACTCAGTGAGGCTTACTGGGCTGCTTACTGCGAAATTCAACGTTCTGGCCACATTGGCTGTTGAATATGCTGCAGAGTTTCAGCTCTGGATGCGTTATAAATGTGACAGTTAACTTCGCTGTTCGGTTCACTCGCGTGAGCGGTGGTGCTACTGAATGGTTGCACTCTCCTTCTGGTCTGTAGTTTGAAATAGGGCTCGTTATACCTAAAACTTAGTCTTTGGCTTGGTCGTTTAGCCCATTTGTTGCCGAAGATGCCTCTTGGGTTTAAACTACGAAGAACGTCCACCAGTAACTGCTTTTCCATCCAGATTGAAATACAACATCAACATGTCACCTAATAACGAATATTAACACAATTCCGTGCCCCCTACATTAGCACAGCAGTATGTCTACGAATTTACAACGCTAAAAACAGGGGTTCGATTCCCATCCGTGGGCTCACTAGATAGCTCCATGTGACTTTGCTATGAGAAAACAGACATATTCGCAGTTCTCTTTAAACGCAGATGATTAGGCTAATATTGATAGCCTCGTTGGAGAACCTTTGAAATGCTTCCTTAACCCTATGAGTTCCTGAAAACAAATTCCAAACTGATATCCACTTTTAGATTCCGAACAGAAACAGTCCATATAAGGTTGAAACATGTTGCACAAGGTGTAATGGATCTTTAGAATTCAATACTCTACTATGTTTCATTTTTAGAAAATCTTAATACGGCATATTATTCTTTATTTGCTGACGTTTTACTTTTAAAATGAACAATTATTGGCAATCGTTAAAATCCAGCTGACTTTATAATAGCACTAAAAACATTTTAATCGTAATGTCTCAATTTCTGTTCTATATTTTTCTTCCACGTTGTCTAGTTCCAGTCATTGTTTATTTAAAATACATTACCATCATTATTGGTTAATTTTTATACGTTACTGATCAATAATGTTAGATCTTATTTCTAAACGCAACACTACAAATGTGAAACACGGTCCTGCGAATTTAAACTTGATAAAAGTTGGTTTGATTTTAATAACAAATTTTCCATAATTCAGCTACGTTGATTTAGAAAAAAAAATATTCACATTTTTTTTTCCATCACGTAATCATTTCTACTAATCGGGAAGAAAAAAAACTTTTACTTCGATCAAATTATTATTTCGCTTACCGCAATGAACATTTTTATTATTATCGAGTTTGTTAACGAAAATAGAAAATAAGCCGAAGGAAATGGTAGATCATTGATGTTAAACAAACATATATTGTCGTTCATCTTGGTTTTGTGAATGTGAAATCTACGTATTTTGGTCCAAAAACTACGTGTTGTAGTAAGTCTTTTATGTATTGCGTTATGACATTTTTTAAAATAATTCTGCGCGTGTTTGAAAAAAAATGATTTGGTTTGAATTTCGCGCAAAGCTACACGAGGGCTATCTGCGCTAGCCATCCCTATTTTAGCAGTGTAATACTAGAGGGAAGGCAGTTAGTCATCACCGCCTGCCGTCAACTCTTGGGCTACTCTTTTACCAACGAATAGTGGGATTGACCGTAACATTATAACGCCCCCACGGCTGAAAGGGCGAACATGTTTGGTGTGACGGGGATTCGAACCCGCGACCCTCGGATTACGAGTCGAGTGCTTTCAGCACCTGGCCATGCCGAGCCTGGATTAAATGAATGCCGTTTTCGGATTCAGCTAAAAAGTTTAGAAAAATAAAAATATCGCAGACTCGTGTTCTCTGCGTTCTTTTCGTTGGAAAGATTCGAATGCCGAATGTTAGTCCTTTAAGCCACCCGCTTAGCGCTGAGCTCTAGAGTAACATATCACTTTAAGTTTATTGTTAATTTTCTTAAATCTCTAACATTTCCTTTTATGTTTATTTCAGTCAATGTCTGATTTCATGTTCTCGTGCCACGAGGCTGGTTGTTGGTGTTGCAGTTTGTTAATACCTATATTATCATTATAAAACATAATATTATAATGGCTCTAATGGATAAATATTATAATTTCCACCGTTCAAAGGGGTCTCTCCTGCCACAGATTCCGAACAAAATTTTCGATTTTATTTATCTATTATTTTTCTCAAAGAATGTTTTTTACCTTTTAGTTGTTTCGGCGGGTTAGGATGCTTGCCTTTGAATCCAAAGGTCTATTTTTCATATCCTGTTGCCATGAGACGGCGATCTGATATTTGGGGCTGTGTGTGCGCAGTGACAGTGACGGTCAAATCCTTTTATTCAATTAAAATATGCCTGGCATGACTAGCTGTTTAAGGCATCGACTCATAATCTGAGGGTCACGGGTTGGAATCCCCGTCGCATCAAACATCTTCGCCTTTCAGCCTTAAGAGCGTTATAATATGAGGGTCAATCCTACTATTCGTTGGTAAAAAAGTATCCCAAGAGTTGGCTGTGGGTGATGATGACTAGCTGCCTTCCCTCTAGTCTGACACTGCTAAATTAGGAACGACTGACGTAGATAGCTCTCGTGTAGCTTTGCGCGAAGTGCAAATATAAACAAAACAAACAAGATTCATCATGGCTAGTTAGTAGAAGAAATATTTGATGTAAGCCTATATTTTTATATCGCACCGTTCTTGTATTTCTAGCTCTAAGGAAAGTGCAATGATAAAACGCACGTCTGTTTTCTTATAGCAAAACCACATCGGGTTATCTGTTGTGTCCACCGATGGTAAAACGTATGCTGAATTTTTTCAAATGTTATCCACAGAGTTTGTTTGTTTGTTTGTTTTGGAATTTCGCACAAAGCTACTCGAGGGCTATCTGTGCTAGCCGTCCCTAATTTAGCAGTGTAAGACTAGAGGGAAGGCAGCTAGTCATCACCACCCACCGCCAACTCTTGGGCTACTCTTTACCAACGAATAGTGGGATTGACCGTCACATTATACACCCCCACGGCTGAGAGGGCGAGCATGTTTAGCGCGACGCGGGCGCGAACCCGCGACCCTCGGATTACGAGTCGCACGCCTTACGCGCTAGGCCATGCCGGGCCTATCCACAGAGAAAAGGTCGTTTCTTCTGAACTTATTGTTAACTTTGTAATTATGTTTATAAACAAGAAAACAAACTTAATAATAACATCACACTAGAAGCTGATTTCCTTAGACATAAGTGAACTTTTAATAAAATAATACATTCAATTTATTAACAAGTAAGGCAAAAATAACAACAATCAAACAGATGGCGCTGTTACAATACCCTCGGCCGAGTTATTTGACCGTTAGGTTTCATGAAAGTCCGTGAACGTGTACAATTTATTTCATTTATTATTAAAGAAAATGCGAAAAAAAAAAATAAAGGAAAATTATGGAAAGTATAATACTATTATGTTAGAATGTAATATTTTTTTACTTTGTTATCAGAGATACGAGAACAGGTTACACAAAGCAGCTGTTGCAGGTGTATTTCCGACAAGGCAGAAGGCTGTAAAATAGATCAATACGGTAACTTTTCCGGACTGTTCTTTCCCGGCAGGAACAACAATAATCCAGACATATGTGTAACATTCAGGGAAACTTGCTGATGTGTTATGGCAGGCATAGTGTTGCTATGGTAACGCCGTAACCAAACAGTACTGAATAATATAGGTTGAATTCGATGTCGGCATAAATTTCATTATTAGAGAAAATTAACAAACCAACAACAAAAAAACGGGTTATTTTAAAACCACTTTCGACACAAAAGCATGTGAGTTGAAGAAACATGCATTGATATTCGAAAGAAAGCGGGAATATAAGATAAAATGTGAATGTGTTTACATTTATCAAAATGTGTTCCGTATTGCTACAATGAATTGAGATTATTTGTTGTTACGACATCAACGTGAAGCTATTCAAGTTACAACAACTGAAGCCAGACTTAATAAACTGGTTTTCCTATAAAAGAGATATCACAGCTGTAGCCAGAACTAGTCATTTATTTTGACAGCATAATCTCGATAGTACGTAGTTCCAATATAAGTTTGAAAAATATGTGAATACACAGATTAACACATGCAATTTCAGTGTGCTATAAGTACACATTACTTATTTTTCGTTAGTCATATAAATTGTTTACTAAATCCACGCAATTATAGTCCACTTTTTGCACTGATTATTTGTTTTTCTTATTAAGCATATAACATATAAACTGCATCCACGCAACTTAAGCGCTTTATCAGTATTGATTCTTTACCTACTGCTAACCATGTAAATTAAACAAATCTACGCGCTTCAAAGACGTTACATGTGCTAATTATCTATTCTCCATTGATTATACAAAGTAAAAAGTGCATAAGTGATGTAAAACGGTCAATTTATAGTGTCGGAAATGAATCTTTAAGTTGTGACAACCATGTTTGAAGACTGCAGAAACGTTTTTCTCACGTTTCCATAGTCTTGTACCCAATCAAGTCTTTTTGTTTGTTTTGGAATTTCACACAAAGCTACTCGAGGGCTATCAGTGCTAGCCATCCCTAATTTAGCAGTGTAAGACTAGAGGGAAGGCAGCTAGTCATCACCACCCACCGCCAACTCTTGGGCGACTCTTTTACCAACGAAAAGTGGGATTGACCGTCACTTTATAACGCCCCCACGGCTGGGAGGGCGAGCATGTTTGGCGCGACTCGAGCGCGAACCCGCGACCCTCAGATTACGAAGCACACGCCTTAACGCGCTAGGCCATGCCAGGCCCCAATCAAGTCTTCCATATTCTCACGTTTCCATAGTCTTGTACCCAATCAAGTCTTTCATATTCTCACGTGCCTTTCTACTGTATTATATTTTCATTTCTACCATACTCTATCGTGTTCGCAGACCTTAAGTAGTTTATTCTGTTATATAAAACCATTAAAAAAAACAACTACAGAACTAAAATTTTTCATTCCAATTACTGTACGTTTTATAGTACAGCAATATAACACGCCTCTTGTGTAATATGCGCGTTTCCAAGTGTAGCTTAATCAATAAACATTTCACTTGGTTGTAAAACGCCGTCTCGAATGTTTCAATATTTTATCGGAGTTTGACCAGGCCTTGTTCCTTAAACTTGAACTTATTTACAGATAAACCAAAATTATTCGTTCATTCTCGAGCGCAAGCTTCAAGATCGCTTCAGACTTTCAGCTATGAGCGTGTTATAGAAGTAGCAATCAACTCCATTATTCAAATCCAGAATCCAGACAAAATACTTACTCTGGTCAGTAGGTCAAAAGAAAAGACAGCTGTACCTTAACCCTAAAGTTCTCTGACCTCACCCTTTAGCCTATGTGCCCATAGGATGCCATTCTAGTTGATAATATTAGTACAGTTCTTTCTAAACTATAAAATAATATTTTTTGCTCCAATTCATTTGTTAGGTGCAACTAACATGAGTTCAGTATTGGTGTATATCACATATGATTATTTTTATCGGCCTTTTAAGAATACGATTAGAATTTCAAATGATATGTAATTAATTATTCTGTTGTGAAAACAGAAAGAGGCTAAGATTTATACAAAATTAAAAAAAAAAAATCGAAGTATTTTTAGTTCGTCTGTTATCGATTTCAGAGGTGTGTCAAAATAGTGTTAAAATTATCTTTTGTTCGCCCGCCTAGGAGCCCATATATTTTCAGATGGGCTGAATATGAAATCAATCCACGATAGGCTAATTAAGAGAAACCTCTGCAGTCTATTATAGCTTTTATAATGAATGTTAAGCCTACTATATCTGTAGTGATTCGTATATTAAATGTTTCGCACTGCAAGAAAACCAGCACTTAAAAACCAACTAAAATATTTTTTCATCACAATAACCAGCCACACTGACGAGTTCTCATATCTGAAGAAGGTCTCACAGTCAGCAACGTGTAGAAAAATTTAGATTGTTATTATTGCTTGTCTGATTAGATATACGTAAAGGATTAGTTTACCTAGCTGATTAGATATACGTAAAGGACTAGTTTACTTAGCTGATTAGATACACGTAAAGGATTAGTTTACTTAGTTGATTAGATATACGTAAAGGAATAGTTTACTAGTTGATTAGATATACGTAAAGGACTAGTTTACTTAGCTGATTAGATATACGTAAAGGACTAGTTTACTTAGCTGATTAGATATACGTAAAGGACTTGTTTATTTAGCTGATTAGATATACGTAAAGAACTAGTTTACTAGTTGATTAGATATACGTAAAGGACTAGTTTACTTAGCTGATAAGAAAAACGTAAAGAACTAGTTTACTAGTTGATTAGATATACGTAAAGGACTAGTTTACTTAGCTGATTATATATATATAAAGGATTAGTTAACCTAGCTCCTTAGATATGCATAAAGGACTAGTTTACCTAGCTTGGAAGATTGTAGAAGCAGCAAATATATTGAATTTTATTACGAACGTTAGAGTTATTTATTTAATTACTTTGTCGTTTGATGTCGTAACAAGCGCGAAATTAGTTTCAAATATTATCCTGCTGTCAACTGATCAAAGTTAACGATTCATACAATCTGTGTGTTACTTGCTGGCACAGTAGCTAGAGAGAACCAGAGCGACTACGAAACAAGATCAGTTACATAATGGATGTGGCACACTGGATTCTTAGTACCAGACGGGTGTCTGAGGGCTACTGTCTCACGGACCACCTATTCTACTAAGCGATTCGATACACTCTATTTTCATACTACTCATAAAAAACGTAAAGGGTCCATTTATTGCTATGACTTATCTGTAAGCTGAAAATAGTTGGTCCTCCATGCTGTAGGTGGCGCGCTATACTCTTATCAACGAATAGAAACAAATTCAACGAACCAGGAGATTCGCTCTAGTTTCTTATATTGTAGTTTGGCGTCGCGAGATAAGAAGTATTTGACCAATGAGGTTTGAGGTTCTTGTCTATAACAGATTTTACTGTTGAACATTTAACATCAAAGATACATACCACTAATCGTTTTGTTTTTTGCAACCATTAACAAGAATTGTTCCAATGTTAACTTACACTGTAGTTACTAACGTCATTCGTACAGTAGAAAAAAAAACAAATAAAAATTAATGCAGAAATATTCATAACTTGAAAATCAATTTCTTGTACCAAAATTTTAAAGGGAAATCAACGATTATTTTATGTTCTGGAGTGAAGCTTGTCATTATGTGTAGCTGTGTGAAAATGATTTCTAACCTCTGGTTCGCCCGGCATGGCCAAGCGTGTTGAGGCGTTCGACTCGTAATCCGAGGGTCGCGGGTTCGAATCCCGGTCGCACCAAACATGCTCGCCCTTTCAACGGTGGGGGCGTTATAAAGTGACGGTGAATCCCACTATTCGTTGGTAAAAGAGTAGCTCAAGAGTTGGCGGTGGGTGGTGATGACTAGCTGCCTTCCCTCTAGTCTTACACTTCTAAATTAGGGACGGCTAGCACAGATAGCCCTCGAGTAGCTTTGCGCGAAATTGAAAAATGCAAACTGACCTCTGGTTCTGCTTATCTTATCTTACTTCTTTCTTATACGTAGCTGTGAAAGTTTTACCCTATTTTGGATACACTCTACCAGTCTGATCATGTGAGAGACTAAACCTATTAGCCCTTGCGGGCTTATAGGTTCAGTTGACGTGTTTGATACGGTTTGTTTGTGTGAAATTAAGCACAAAGTTGCAAAATGGGCTCTCTGCCTTTGCCCATTAAGGGTATCGAAATTCGGTTTCTAACGGTGGGAGTCCGCTGATGTGCCGCTGTGCACATCAGTATATTATGTATATTAAAATGTATATATTTTAAAATTTGAGTAGACATGAGTAGTAGGCAATGAAATTATAACCAAGATTGTAAAGTGTTTGATTTGACCACACATAAATATATGTTCGTTTGTGATAAAGCTTAAAATATTGGCAAGATAAATTCGTGGATTTTCTAACCAGTAACACTTGCAAATGAATAACGCTTATTTTTTCGTTTTGTTTTGTTTTTTTTCTTTTAGAGCAAAGCCATATTGGGCTATCTGCTGTGTTCGCTGTGAGAAATCTAACCCTGGATTTTAGCGTTGTAGGTCCGCAAACTTATCGCTATTCTGCTGGGACACCGGTTTTTCGTAAGACATTACTTCAAAATTGAAAAAGACGTACAAGTTCATGATAAGATATTTTAAAAAGCAACTATTTTTGAAGAAATACTGGCACAAGTGATCATTCAACAAACATTCAAGTTCCTAAAGGTTCATTTCCTTGGTAAACAATAGATACACTAGTTAAGATTTACATACAAAAATCAGAGCATAAAGATTATAAGACTAGAAATTGTTAAAATCTAACAATGGCTTAGAACTCATGGTGGTGCCACATCTTGTAATCTTAGCTTTCAAAAGCAGTCACCAGATGGTTTTCAAAATTTCACTTCTAATCGAACAGTCATTGACTGTTAAGATTGAAAGCTAGGGATGAAAATTCCGTTGTTTTTTTTCTTATCAATTCATCAGAACATCATCTCGTTGTCCAAAGGTTGTAAATATAATCTGACGTTACGAAAAATGTGCAACTATTTACATAACAGTGCTGAATGAAACATCAAACCTTCAGGGATTTGTCACATAACCAACACGAACTTTAAGAATAAATTCTGGCAAGTTGTTAAGAAGTAATAAAGAGGACAAATAATGTCGAGTATTTCTTTTTCTGAAGATGATTTGTAACTGATACCAAAAAACATGAAATATGCTTCGTAAACTTACAGCTGTCATTAGCCTTCATTTCATAGGACAAGATGAACTGGAGATACATACTGATATACAGTTTCCCTGTAGTATTCGTTTCTTTATTAAATTGGAAATACGTTTTAGTTGCATAACAAGATAAGCGTTGGCATTAAAATCCTAAATAGCCTTAGCATAATTGTACACTGCCTTTGTACGTTATTGACCATTGATGCAATAGAACTCGCCAGTATAGATCAACCACTGTTACGCTTAACAGATTGGAATTAGCTTTCTATTCTTTTTTTCTCACCCAGATAAAGTATGAACCTCAACAAGATAAAGTATGAACCTCAACAAGATAAAGTATGAACCTCACCCAGATAAAGTATGAACCTCAACAAGATAAAGTATGAACCTCAACAAGATAAAGTATGAACCTCATCCAGATAAAGTATGAACCTCACCCAGATAAAGTATGAGCCTCACCCAGATAAGGTATGAACCTCACCCAGATAAAGTATGAACCTCACCCAGATAAAGTATGAGCCTCACCCAGATAAGGTATGAACCTCACCCAGATAAAGTATGAACCTCACCCAGATAAAGTATGAACCTCACCCAGATAAAGTATGAACCTCACCCAGATAAAGTATGAGCCTCACCCAGATAAGGTATGAACCTCACCCAGATAAAGTATGAACCTCACCCAGATAAAGTATGAACCTCAACAAGATAAAGTATGAACCTCACCCAGATAAAGTATGAGCCTCACCCAGATAAGGTATGAACCTCACCCAGATAAAGTATGAACCTCACCCAGATAAAGTATGAGCCTCACCCAGATAAAGTATGAACCTCAACAAGATAAAGTATGAACCTCACCCAGATAAAGTATAAAGTGAAATTCTTGTACCTTTAAAATAGAATCTGTACAAATACTTCCTGTTCTCATGTGGTGAAACGAAAAAGGTAATCAGAGAAGAAACTGTATCCTCTGCTCTTTCTCTTTGTGCTTTCCTTACAAAATTAGTTGAGCAAAGTGGAAAGTCATCCTGAAACGAAACCTTATTTCTTTTCGTGGAAAGAAAAAACAGCTTTGAAATTACAAGTAGTAAAACGTTCTCCATTCCGTTTCTTTGAAAAGTTTATCAAAGTCAAATCATCAGTAACTTTATCTAGCAGGTAAAGTGATCAATCGAAAGAGTTTGATGATCGCAATATTTGAGAGAAAGGCAGTTAAAGTCAGTGACAGACAGGCTGTTACTTAGTTGTTAAATGGTTACTTTGAAATTTATGCAACAATACACTTTGATAAACATTGTCACGCCTGTACCTCTTACATTTTTTAAAATAGATTTTCATGTTAAATAAAATTTATTTCACGTGTCCACTGAGAGTCCTCAGGCGTGACCTTTGACCTTTAGACTGCTCCACCTCTAGCTGTTTTTCGGGTTCTTTCCTGTAGGTTCTCTTTCGTGCCAATAATATCTTATTGAGGTATTCGGGCCAGTTGCTGGGTGACAGTACTAGCAGGAAGCCGATATCAATGAGGATAACTCCTACCAGTTTCATACCTCTGAATACCACTCCATACACCCGGATATCAATAACTAAAATAAAAAAAAGAAGAAATAACACATTTGGAAGTACACGAGTTTCACTATAGCAAACAGCAGCTTTTAATAAGTTTAGTTATCCACAGATCTTTTTACTTGTTATTATGAAAACTGACCTGCTGAAACCGGAACTGCCAAGATTAGACCAAGGGTTAAAAATACATCGTACGTCCATAAGACTCCAAAGTTGGTTAAAAGATTGGCCACTGAAAAAAAAAATTCAGACTAAATTGGTACAATGATGTTAACCGTTTTTTTAAATTGAAACTACAGTAAAACATTCAGCCGGGCAGAATTTTCGTTAAGCGAACTCAGAAGTGTTTGAAAATAAAAGCAAGATATTTTTAAGAGTTGTTTGTACAGCTACTCTGTCTCAGATATCACGTGGCACGTGCTACAATATCCATAAGTATCTATATACCTTGACTTTTCATTTAAAAGTAACGTGAAGTGAGATACGAAGACTCTCAGTTAAAATCAAATGTACTTGCAGATCTTTTCTGTTAAACATTAGTAATTTAATATCTAATTACATCATGTGTTACAGTACAGCATGAAAACAAACTCCGACTCTTGTTTCGTGGTTGTTTGAGATATATTTTCAATACTCAATATTATTTTCCCAAACAAAACAAAACAAAATTGCCTGATTCCAGATAACAAATATTTCAAATAAAAAATCACAATACTTCCAGCTCACCAGAAGTGTGAAATTATATGTATCCATATAAAAGGATCAAAACTTATGAAAATACGAGAAGAGCCATTAAAAACAAAATAAAATTTCGCTATGCTGAAGTTACATATAAAAATAATGATCCATAGAATATATATTTACTAAGAATTACGCAACATCACCCGGTAAAAGCCAAAGGATTTTAAATCGAATGATCGTTTGAACACTATATAAAATTAATGAAATACCTTTTAACGAGATTATTCTAAGACCTTCCTAAGAGAAAAAGTAATTTTAATGCTAATAAACCTTGACATTAAGTAACACAATAAATTACGAAACTTACCCAATGATAGGGATGCAGCGCCACCTAGTAAAGGCCATGGAAGTTGATTCCAAAATATGGTTTCAACATGAGTGAAATATAAGCCGACAAAAAGAGGCCATATCAGAAAAGCGTCTAATAAACCAATAAGAGTGAAAAACAGAGAAAGCTGACCAAAGGTCACCTCGCCTATGAACTTCTTGAAAAATACCTACAAATTAAAATATAGTTTATGTTACGTAGACACTGCAAAAGCAACGTACAATTACTAATTATTCTAGTAGAGCATGTTCTGGTGACTAAATTTTATAATGTCCCTTCAAGAAGAGCTAATTATACTAGTGAAACCAACGCAGAACTTCTGTTATAAATTTGCGTAAAATTACTCAGTGTCATCCGACAAAATATCAAATTACTTGATCATTTGAACAATTAATTGTAGCTAGTTTGAGACGAAAATAAACAATTTGAAAATGAAATTATATAATAATATATATAATATCTGTTGAAACACGTCATACTTTGAACTTTAATATATATAATATCTGAACACCTACCATAATAATATATATAATATCCGTTGAAACACGTCATACTTTGAACACCTACCATAATAATATATATAATATCTGTTGAAACACGTCATACTTTGAACACCTACCAAATGAAATGTACTGTGACTGAAACACTTAAAACATGCTAAGACTTATCATGCGCGGGTTCGAATCCCCCTCACACCAAACATGCTCACCCTTTCAACCGTGAGGGTGTTATAATGTTTCGGTCAATCCCACTATTCGTAAGTAAAAGAGTAGCCCAAGAGTTGGCGGTGGGTGGTGATAACTAGCTGCCTTCCCTCTAGTCTTACACTGCTAAATTAGGGACGGCGAGCGCAGATGGCCCTCGAGTAGCTTTGCGTGAAATACTGAAACAAACAAAAACTTATCACGATTTCAACATCAACGTACTACAGAGTAGTTTCAAATGTGAAAAAAATGTGTCTCTATAAGAACGTTCAGAGATTTTTGAGTAAAAGTTCACGGGTACTTTTTTATAAGGAACTTAGGAGTGCGGAATCCACTTCTGTGTACCAAACTTAACCAAACAAAACAAAATGGCCACCAGAACACGGAAGGAGAGCTAATTTTGCATACTACTGTCATAGAAAAACGTTTTAAGCTCTGATATGCCCGTATTTTTGGAATATTGAATCCAAATTGCACGTTTCTTACAACCTAGAGCAATGTTTTACCTTACCTTCAAGCTGAATCCTAACAAAATGGCCACCAAGAAGAAGGCGCCGTATTAGTACATCAAAACAGTAATACCATCTAATTCGTTAAGAGGTATTTTGTTACACCTTTTATAATCAAGTTTTCTTTAAAATGCACTTATATAGAATCTAGAACTTTTTTCATTAAGTTAAATGAACTAAGATACCATAAGATAATGTTATGTAACTGCATCTTTATTACGGCTTAATGATTAAAGGTATAGTAAAGTACTCACCAGATAGCCCAATGTGACTTTTCTATACGAAAAACACACACACATATCATAAAGTATCTCTTATTAAATTAACATTATTATTTTGAAATAATAACTTGGAGCTTTATTTTTTCCGTCAATTCATTTTGTTGTATTTTGAAGGTCAAAACGTTGCCATAAGATTTAATAAATGAGAAATTTGATTTGATTCCTTAAAATCATTGGGACAAGAATGTTTAAATGATTTTTAAACATTGTAACTTATGTTTCGTCCTGTTTTCTGGTGGATATTTTGTTTATCCATTTCTTTAAAACGTTAAACTCGACAGATAAAGTTTGAAAACTAACACAAATGGATTCAAATCCCCCCCCCAAAAAAAATCCTTCGGAAAAACTATATGCTAGCTTCTATTAAAAAATATCTAAGTGCATTAGATGTTCTGAAAATCGAGCTAGCACGCTATCGGCTGTTGGTTAACGTGCCTGAACTGTGAATTCAGAAGTTCAATGTTTGAAACCCGTTACGACACAAAAAAAATCGCTCGCACTTTGAGGACATGGGTGCGTTATAAAAGTGAAGGTCAAATCCCACCATTCGGTCAGACATAGTAGCTGAAGAGTTGCTGGTGAGAGCTGTTGAGTCGATTCCTTTCCGACAATGTATCAGTCCAATTTAAACTGCAAACGGCTCTGTGTATACAAAAACACGTGAAGCTTCGCACGAAAATTTTAAAATACAGAAAACGACTACTATTGTGATACACAATATTCTAGAAGGTGGTGTCGTTTTACCAACGCCCACATTATGCGAGGATTTAACGTTTGTACCAGCGCACTTTATCGAAATAAAGTAACCTTCAATATTTATTAGAATAAAGTTTAATGAGAGTTTCTGAAGGAAAACTGTTAAAGAAAATGAATGCTCGAAACTCTATTGTAACTCTATTGTAACGCCATTTCTAAAGTGAGCGGAGTAAGTCCAGGAAATATTAACTATTCAGAACATATCAATGATCATTATCGAACATGATATCCTCATATATTCCTGTGTATATTTTTCCCAGTATCTTTATGATCATATTCCTCATTTAATACGAACGTGTAGATCCTATCATTAGCACTAACGAGACATAATGGTTCCGCTACACACACACACATATATATTTATAATCATGTCTTCCTTAATCCCTCTAAGTCTTGCTGACTAAATAATTTTGAGATTTAATATCAATTAGAAATTGTTAAAATGATCAAATCATAGTGCTTTACTAACCTTATATACTGCAGAGCCAACAGCTGATGCTGATGCTAGAATAACGCCCCCTAGTGTTATAGTTCTGGAAGTTCCATCCATGTAAGCCAAGAGTGAAATACCTGTATTGCACAAGATCACAGCCACTATCTAAGAAAAACAAATATACATGAACTGGTGATATATTTCCAAAGAAAACAAGAAGGTAAAAAAACTTTCAGTTACAATGATATGTTTACACATTAAACAGTTAGAAGTGTAAAGCTGTATTTTATACCTCCTCAACTGGTGTGTATTAATCTCCTCAGGTGCGTATTAGCCAGTGCAACAACAATCAGTTTCAACTTCACGTTAAACACCTAAGTAGCACTGCTATAATAAAAATTAGTATGGACACGGAATTCGGTTAGTGAAAATCGAAAAGATGGTAAGTTGATGAATATACTAACCCTAAAGATGGAAAGTTGATGAATATACTAACACTAAAGATGATAAGTTGATGAATATATTAACCTTAAAGATGGTAAGTTGATGAATATACTAACACTAAAGATGGTAAGTTAATGAACATACTAACTCTAAAGATGATAAGTTGGTGAATATAAACCTTAAAGATGGTAAGTTGATGAATATACTAACACTAAATGTGGCAAGTTGATGAATATACTAACCTTAAAGATGGTAAGTTGATTAATATACTAACCCTAATTCCAATAAATTGTTCATGAAGCACAACCCAAGATAGCAAATACACAAAAGAGACGGTTGAAGAATACAAAGCAACTACGACAGTTGTGTCAAGGATTCTTAATGAATGGATAAACATGTAGTTTGAGATGACCCACAGCAGACAGAAGAGTCCGCAGCGGCCAAGGAACTGGACAACGGTAAAACCTTTCTCTCGAAACCCTTCGACACACTCTGTAAAAAAAAAAAGAAGTGAAAACGCATTAATACTTGTAGCTGACTATAAATGTACAGCCCCTGAAATAGAAAACAAAAGATAGTGATAAAGTGTCATTGATTCTAAGTACGCAGGCTTTGAAATAGAAAACATAAAATAATGACATGATACGCTATAGTTGGTTGTAAAAATATAGTCTTTGAAATTATGGTAACAATTTAACAAATAGTTTGGCAGCCACGCGCACTTAATTTTCTTAAAAGTGGAGGATGATTGACAACCGTAAATTCGAAAATTTTTGGTGTGATTTGTTTGAATTTCGCGCAAAGCTATCTGCGCTAGTCGTCGTCCAAAATTTAGCAGTGTGAGACTAGATGGAAAGCAAGTAGTCACCAACATCCACCACCAATTTTGGGCGACTCTTTAGTAACCAATATTTGAATTAACTGTAACATTATAACGCCCCACGGCTGAAATGGTGAGCATGTTTGGTATGATGGGGATTCGAACCCGAGACCCTCAGATTACGAGTCAAGTGCCTTAACCACCTGGCCATGTTGGGCTTAATAAGAAGAGGAAAGTGAAGAACGTGGGAAGTCATTTTGTTAAATATGTTTGAAGTGGAATGGCACTTACCCCTTCTTCCATCCTGGTTAGGTTAATATATTGACAGTAATATAGCTTTAGTTGGGTTTGGATACAACCCTCCAACACAGCTGTGAAAAAGAAATAATGTAAATGTATTTGGCATAGTCAGGTTTTACAGTCGTTGGGGGAGGAGGGGGGAAGAGAGGAGATGTTCAGGGAAGCCAATAAATTAAAAAGTTGAAGTTGATCTAAATTTTTATTTAAATTGTCATTAAATCAAATCAAGTGTAAAAGACGTTTTATTGAATGACACAAGACGTAGTATGGGAAGAAACCCAAAAAATAATATGTGATCAATATTCATGCATTTTCAGGGGGCCAGGTCCCCTGAGGTCTCCTTTGACTGCCTTTTCTGATTTGTGGTTACTTTCCGATATTATGAAAGTAAGTGAGCTAAAGAACTTTATTACGTACAAACTGCTATTGTTTTCAGCTTCGACATAAATATCATAAACACGTAGTTAATGGTTTAGCTTACTTTAGCACTTTGCTGCAAGCAGTTGGTGGCGTACGTGAGCAAAGCCTCGCTCCCATATAAATCGGGAAGAAGAAAGCATTCCAAATTGCACAAAACCAGGTAGTAAATAAGGGCGCATCGTAGGAGGATGACGTCATCGTAGATGTATGTGCAATAGCAGAACTGTCCTTTTCGTTACCAGCTGGACTTGATGAATTAGGCACCAACACTCTGACGTAGACGTTATTTATATAGGTGGAATTGAGCAAATGAGCGACGCTCACCCAACAAGAGGCCAATACGACCATCAGGAACATTCCAATACTGATTAGCTGTGTTTGTTCCTTCACACAATGTTGTTTGGCTTCGTCATTTTGGGACTCGTTTTCAATGTCTTCGGATCGTCTATTCAAAAGAAAAGCATTATGACCATGACTGCAGAGAATGGACAAAATTTAACATATTGTCTTTGTTATTAGGGATCAAAACTACACAATGAGTTCTCTGCCCACCACGGGTATCGAAACCCGGATTAGAGCGTTATAAGTCCGTACAAATACCACTGTGTCATTGGGAGAGGCATACTGTGAGTAACACAACAGAGTAACAACGAGAACGAAAATGAAGACACTAAGTTAAATAATCGAGTTGAAGCTTATACAAGTTTTTTTCAGAATATCCCAAATTTCTAAATAACTTAGAAGTAATTCTTAGTAATAAAGATATGTTAAATAAAGGATTAGGATGTGCTTGTAACTTATCGAGTTTAAATATGAAGAACTGATAACAGATATAAAAACTAACTTGGATAACTGTAAACTTTGAGAACTGTAAAAACGTAATTAGAACTGAATGTCAAAAACTTGTAGACAATTTTAACCCGATCGTAACTAAATAAAATACTGATACGAAGGTCATAAAATCGTTAAGAGAAACATATTATTAATTGTTAAACAGATAAAAGAAGACAATTGTAATACTTAATAAATGTGACTATATTAAAGGAGCTGAAAGTCTATTAGAGGAGGGTACTTAGGAAAAACTTAAGCATAACCGTAGAAGTAAGTATTATGAATCAGTAAAAAACGAATGATAAAAACTATTTAACTTTAAGTGGTTTAGAGAACAAAGGTAAATCCAGCTAGTTTTATTTCTACAATATGTTATGCACTTCCAAAGATACATAAAATGAATAAAAATTATAGGCCAATAGCGTCGTCATATCAAATGGCTAAAAAATATTCGTTTTGAGAAATAAAAATAAATATATAGTTTAAAAAATACCCAGAATTTGTAGGTAAAATTTTAAATATAGAACTAATTAAAAACGAGTTGTTTGTATCTTTGACATAATATCGTTGTTTACGAAAGCTCCCGTAGAAGGTGCTATTAAGTTTTTTTGAGAATAAAGTATGTTTCATTGATATTTGAAATTTCGTGGAAAGCAACACGAGGGCTATCTGAGCTAGCCGTCCCTAATTTAGAAGTGTAAGACTAGAGGGAAGGCAGCTAGTCATCACCACCTTTAGGCTAATATTTACCAACGAATAGAAGATTAATCGTAACTTATAACGCCCCCACGGCTGAAAGGGCGAGCATCATTGTTGCGACGGGGATTCGAACCCGCGACCCTTAGATTAGGAATCGAACGCCTTAACCCACTTGGTCATGCCGGGCTGGCATGAATAAAATAAAAAAATAAAACTCCAGCAGTTGAAGTTATACTTAATTTAAGAAAGAACTGTGTGAAAGATTCATTTTTAAAAATAAACAATTATGTTTAGAGTCAAATTAAAGGATTAGTTATAGGATCGCCACTTTCGCTGTTGTTGTATGACTTGTATAAGGTTGTATTTTAAACCATAGTCATAAATAATGCAAAATATAAACCTGATATTCGGATTAAAATATGTAGATAACACTTTCTTGTTGTGGAGATATGGTAATAAAGCATTGAGTTTGCCTGCTATCTGAATACTATAGAAACATCTATACAATTTACTTATGAAATTGAGAAAAATAATAGCTTGCCTTTCTTAGATGTAATAGTAAAAAGGAATTTACCAAGTAATCTAGATATAATACATATTTTTCGAAAACCTTTCTTATGGTGCAGTTAAACAAAACAAAATTTCTTATCTATAGTTAGATAAATTAATGAGTCAGTATGATTACCAGTAAGTAGGGTTAAAGATAATTTGAATATGATGAGTAAGTATAAGGCCAGTAACTAGGGTTAAGAATAATATGAATATGATTAGTAAGTATGATTGCCAGTAACTAGGGTTAAGGATAATTTGAATATGATGAGTAAGTATGATTGCCAGTAACTAGGGTTAAGGATAATATGAATATGATGAGTAAGTACGATTGCCAGTAACTAGGGTTAAGAATAATATGAATATGATGAGTAAGTATGATTGCCAGTAACTAGGGTTAAGGATAATATGAATATGATGAGTAAGTATGATTGCCAGTAACTAGGGTTAAAGATAATTTGAATATTCTCATATCACGTACAGTGACGTCACCTGGTTATTTTAACTAAGACTAAAAATTTATTAATTAAAATAGGAATCACTAATGTAAACTGCAAGAATAACTAAAAACTAATGTTGCTTTCACTGAAATGAGCTTTCTAGATAACTTTCTTTACATTTGTTTCAACAAATATGTGATTTGGTTAAAATATTCATCGACCTGTATTAAGATTACTTTTCGATTGTTCAGGTCCTCAATAAGCAACATAAAAAAAAACTTTCAGATATTATACAACATTGGATTTATCGTAACTTGATCTACATTTCGAGTGTATCCTAAAACCATCGATCATGGGTCACACTCAACACTCTTATCATCATCTGTAACTATACTCGATTTTCTACAGCTGGAAACATTCCAGTCGCTTTAATAGTTAGATGAGTTTAAGACGTGGTTTCGGTTTTGTTTTTAGTATAATATTTGCTTATGTTTTTTTTATATATATATATTAAAAAAGAACAGAAACAATCTATGTTACTTTTAACAATGGTGTCCGACTAAAAGCGTTCCAAAACGTTTACAAGCTTAAGATAGTGTGATGTGAAATCTATAATACGAACTATGGAAAAGTCTAGATACTGGAAGAATAAGTAGTAATACAAATTTGGAAAATTATAGAATAACGTATTCATACTGCGATTTTTTGATGAACAGTGAAAATCATTTTAAAATACCTCTCAGTGGCACGGCGGCATGTCTGCGGATTGCTACAGCGCTATAAACCGGGTTTCGATACTCGTGATGGGCAGAGCAGATAGTCCCTTGTGTAGCTTTTGCTTAATTACAAACAAACATTTTGAAGTAATATATTAATTTTTTTCGCGAAACAAATTACAGCTTTATTACTACACTAAATAAATCCCTAAATTGTTTGGAATAAATTCTTAGCTAGCAGTTAAGAATAAAGATGAAACATCGATATAAGAGAGAGGGCTCAACTGACGAAAAAAATGTATTTTATTCTTTGTGAGTAAGACTGTTTGTAATTAAGCACAAAACTACACAGTGGGCTATCTATGCTCTGCCCACCACGAGTATTGAAACTCTATTTCTAGTGTTTGAAGTCCGCGGATATACTGCTGTGCTAATGGGAGGTATTATAAGCAAGAAAGTGAGAAATGTATATTTCATTAGCTATGTTCCCCTGACGAAGAATAGTCAACTATTAGAGAAAGCTTGAGTGTTAATTTAGCTAATAAATATAGAGGAAGGGTTTCATAGATTAATTTACCTTAATCTCTCCTCAAAGAATTTCAAGTTCCGCGAGTATTGAGAATTCCCTCTTGTTTAATCAAATATATATACTGTGTTTGTTTTTTGTTTTGTGTTTGAATTTCGCGCAAAGCTGCACAGGGGCTATCTGCGCTAGCCGTCCCTAATTTAGCAAGGTAAGACTAGAAGGAAGGCCACTAGTCATCATCATCCACCGCTAACTCTTGGGCTACTTTTTTTTTACTAACGAATAGTGGGATTGATCGTAACATTATAACGCCCCCACGGCTGAAAGGGCGAACATATTTGGGGTGATGGGGATTCAAACCCGCGAAAGAGTCGAACGCCTTAACCCATCTGGCCATGCCGGGCCGTTACCGATACTGACGGCCAGTTTGAGTTTTAGCTTCGTTCCAAATACAGAGATTTCTCTGATAAAAATAGGGCCCGCCATAGCCTGGTGGTTAGGGCACTCGACTCGTAACCTGAGGATCGCGAGTTCGAATCCCCATCACACCAAACATGTTCGCCCTTTCAGTCTTGGGGGCATTATAATATTACGGTCAATCACTCTATTCGTTGGTAAAAAAAGTAGCCCAAGAGTTGGCGGTGGATAATAATGATTAGCTGCCTTCCTTCTAGTCTTACACAGTTGAATTAGGAACAACTAGCGTAGGTAGCTCTCGTGTAGCTGCTTGGCACGAATTCCAAAACAAACAAACTGATCAAACTTATTGTTATTTATACAAACAAAAACACTACATATTTCAATTAAATTTATTATTGCATTTCAAAAGTAGTTGTACTGCGCAAAAACAAATCTTAACCTTCATTTGTCTGTCATATTGCGCATTTGTAATGACGTGTCAACATAAATAAATGAAATACATTGTGAGTACCTACCACTAAACAAGTGGATATGTAACCACTTAAATTTCTCTTTGTTACTCCCAGTTTACTCAAATATATTAACTCTCTCCAGAGCTTAAATTCCTTTGTGTGTCTCGCGACTAGTTATAACTTTCTCACTGCCTTTTAGCAACACTGTAATTGTTTGTTTTGTTTTTTGGAATTTCGCACAAAGCTACTCGAGGGCTATCTGTGCAAGCCGTCCCTAATTTAGCAGTGTAAGACTAGAGGGAAGGCAGCTAGTCATCACCACCCACCGCCAACTCTTGGGCTACTCTTTTACCAACGAATAGTGGGATTGACCGTCACATTATACGCCCCCACGGCTGGGAGGGCAAGCATGTTTAGCGCGACGCGGGCGCGAACCCGCGACCCTCAGATTACGAGTCGCATCGCCTTACGCGCTTGGCCATGCCAGGCCAGCAACACTGTAAAACAGGTCGTATCAGAGGACTGAACTTAACTAACAAACTTATAATTTACCTAAGTATTGTACTATAGAGGTCAAAATAAGTTTTGTTTACTTCCGTTATTACTTTATTAAAGACCGAGTGTGTTCTAATGATTAGTGTGCTCGGTCTGTGAATCATAGGATTAATGGTTCACGGCACGTTGCTGTAAAAATATTCTTCGCAATTTGGCGCCTTGGGAGCGCTATAAAAATGACGTTTAAATCACATACTTCTGTCAGTCAACAATAGCCCAAGACTTGGCAGGTGATACTACTAATTAGGCACCTCTCCTTAAGTCTATTACATAAACCTTGAGTAAGATCGCGAGAGCCCCAAAGTGACACAGCGGAATGTCTACGGACTTATAAAGCTAGAAACCGGGGTTTCGATGCCCGTGGTGGGCAGAGCACAGATTGTGTAACTTTATGCTTAACTACAAACTGTTTATTACAAAGATAGCACAGTAAACATCCTCTGTGCAATATAAACTTGTTAATAGACTATGTATATTCTCCCTGAGAATTTTCACGTTACTGAGGAAAGGCTTAGGGTTTTATATTTTGAACGTTCGTGATGAAATAGCTTAATGCAATATTTAAAACACGCGTGAAACTTAACTTCAATATTTCTAATGTCTGAGAAAATCATGGAAAACAAAACAGAACTTCGGTAAAAGTACATGTTATAACTTATTCTAGAATTATTCCAAGTATTTCTTAGTGTATAGATTAATCACAGAATAAATGTTTTTCTTTTTTTTTAAACAAAACTCGATTATTTATTATGTTACATTAATTTGTAATTACGAAAGTATGAGAAGAGTACATTACAGTGAGGGCATTTTAACCTCTCTCAGGTTTTATGCTTTTTTTCATATTCTTCACCTGAACATGCTCAGAATCATGATTCCTCTTCCTGTATTTGTGACAACACTCAACAGAGGTCACTTTTGTAGGCATTCATGCCACTTGTAAGAGCTGAATTTTAATATAAACAAACCAAAACGTACTTTAATCAAACACCGATTGTCTATTTTTGGAATGGCATATTTGTAATGCCCAGTATTCCTTGTTTCGAAATTAATTATTTATTAATGTTATATATTAATGACTATTTCGCTTTGTTATTTTTGTCCTATTTTTCAAAGGGAAGATATTTATCTAAGGCATTTTACAGCAAAATACGAGTTGCTGTTTTATTTAACTTCACCTTCCTGTTAGAATACTCCTTACATTAATATATTTTTCCAGCTCACTTAATCTGTATTGTAATATTTATTCATCTGATTTTTCCTTCCTTCCCTGATGGATTTTTTTCTTCTTATTAATCGTTTTCAGGACTTTATAAATGTTTCTCTGATTCATTTTATCTTACGACATTTTTATTTATCACTACAAGGTTATTGAACCTTTAACTGTTAGTAAGAATATAACTGGTCGATATTCGTTACTAACGTCACTTCAGTTAGCAACTAGCTGATTAATAACACTGTTAAAGCAACCTTCCATCACGTAACACTCCAGAAATAGAATTACATATTTCTGACCCAAAAAACCTGTACTTTTTAGTGTTGTATACAAGTAATGATTGTTTGTTTGTTTGTTTTGGAATTTCGCACAAAGCTACTCGAGGGCTATCTGTGCTAGCCGTCCCTAATTTAGCAGTGTAAGACTAGAGGGAAGGCAGCTAGTCATCACCACCCACCGCCAACTCTTGGGCTACTCTTTTACCAACGAATAGTGGGATTGACCGTCACATTATACGCCCCCACGGCTGGGAGGGCGAGCATGTTTAGCGCGACGCGGGCGCGAACCCGCGACTCTCGGATTACGAGTCGCACGCCTTACGCGCTTGGCCACGCCAGGCCCTACAAGTAATGAAAACGAAAATTTTCATCTACGACACGACTTCGCGTTGGATTATTGTATTGGTTGTTATCCTTTTTCTTACTTCTGGGTTACGTGTATAATTGAGCACTACCTATTGGTATTTCATATTAGAGTAATTCCATCTGGAAGATTTTATTTGGTTGTTTGTTTTAGCACCAAACTGCACACTGAACTTTACGTGCTAGGCCAACTACAAGGCTCGAAACATGAATTTTGAACAGACTAGAAGTGGTTGATTCCTCCTTTGGTCTGTTATATAACAACTTTAATGATGACTTTAAACTATCAGTAAAGTTTAAAACTTTAAACTGTCAGTATCATAATATTGTTCAAGGTGTTCTTAAGTCATCCTTACTTGTTTATTCTAGTATTCTCCAGCCCATCCTCAAACTATTCTGTATTTTGGTATTGTTTAGGCTTGTTCCTAAACCTATCTTTTCGGTAGTCTTGCGCTTGTCAAACCGTTTTTAAATCATCCTGTCAGTAATGTAGCGCCATTCAAACTGCGTTAACTTATCCTGTCAGTATTTTAATATTGTTCAAACTGTTATTAAGCTTATCCAATCAGTATTTTAATATTGTTTAAACTGTTATTAAATTATCCTGTCAGTATTTTAATATTGTTCAAACTGTTATTAAGTTATCCTGTCAGTATTTTAATATTGTTCAAACTGTTAATAAGCTATCCAATCAGTATTTTAATATTGTTTAAACTGTTATTAAGCTATCCTGTCAGTATTTTAATATTGTTCAAACTGTTATTAAGCTATTCTGTCAGTATTTTAATATTGTTCAAATTGTTATTAAATTATCCTGTCAGTATTTTAATATTGTTCAAACTGTTATTAAGCTATCCTGTCAGTATTTTAATATTGTTCAAACTGTTATTAAGCTATCCTGTCAGTACTTTTAATATTTTAAATATTGTTCAAACTGTTATTAAGCTATTCTGTCAGTCAGTATTTTAATACATTCAAACTTTCAGCTGGTTAAGTTATCCTGTCAGTATTTTAATATTGTTCAAACTGTTATTGCATTATCCTACTGGTATTTTAATATTGTTCAAACTGTTATTAAGCTATCCTGTCAGTATTTTAATATTGTTCAAACTGTTATTGCTATCCAATCAGTATTTTAATATTGTTCAAACTGTTATTAAGCTATCCTGTCAGTATTTTAATATTGTTCAAACTGTTATTAAGCTATCCTGTCAGTATTTTAATATTGTTCAAACTGTTATCAAGCTATTCTGTCAGTATTTTAATATTGTTCAAACTGTTATTAAATTATCCTGTCAGTATTTTAATATTGTTCAAACTGTTATTAAGCTATCCTGTCAGTACTTTTAATATTGTTCAGATTGTTCTTCAGTGATCCATTCAATATTCAAATATTATTCAAGCTACTTAAAAAAAATCCGCCAGTGAAATGAGTAGCTTTCATCTACCAATTTATGGAAGCTTTGTTTCGTTTACCTTTATTCTCAAACTAAGTGCTAAGTTTACCGTATTGAAAACTCAGAGCAGTAGGGTTGTAGTGTAGGCTCAAACTGCTTAGAGCTTCAAGAAAGAAAAAAAAAATCTGAGGAGCTTTTAACTACTTGAAAAAAAATGATATTCAGAAAATTACACAGAGACATATTTAAATACTTTAAATACTTTAAATTAAATGCTTTAAATACTTTAAAATTAAATACTTTAAATACTTTAAATTAAATACTTTAAATACTTTAAAATTAAATACTTTGAATACTTTAAAATTAAATACTTTAAATACTTTAAATTAAATACTTTAAATACTTTTAAATTAAATACTTTAAATACTTTAAAATTAAATACTTTGAATATTCTTTAAAATTAAATACTTCATATACTTTAAAACTTAAATACTTTAAATAATTTAAATTAAATACTCATCATATAATTTTAAAATTAAATACTTTTAAAATTAAGAACACAAACTAACTAAATATGATTAATAGTGATTTCTTATCCAGAGAGTAATACAAAACTACATGTTATTCTTACCTGTGTTAAAGTCGTCAGTGTATACAACGTCAGACAAAAAACATTATAAGGGTAACCAACATACAATGTAGGGTATCAAATACTTCGTCGTCTATATAACACTAAAATGAAACTAGTGTCATTACGAACAGTGAAAATTCCATACTGCCAACAACTGGTTTGTAGTCGTATTGTTATAGCCTTATGGTAACACAAGCGACTCACATATTCACTGTTGCTATGGTACGCTCTAGTTACTGATAGCGAGTGCACTGTTTCATGTTCTATTATAATGGGACTGATAAAAAAAGCAAAATTAGGTATTTTAATATTATTATAATATTCTTAATAATTTCTGGGTTTAAAAGGGATTTCATATAAATCGCACTATTAATTATGTATTGCAAGCAAAAAGTAAAGAAAAGGATCTATTGAATTCCCGTACGAACTGTTACTTAGATTTGTTGTTATGTCGTTATGTTATGTTAGCCTGTATTTGGTTTCCTTGTTTTCATATTATATAGTTTCTGATTGGTTTCGTTGCATGTCAGGTAAAATAGGTAATCCGTTGTTGATTTCATTGCTGTCCGTTTTAAACCATGTCCGGCATGGCCAGGTGGTTAAGGCACTCGACCGTAATATGAAGGGCGCGGGTTCGAATCTCCGGCACCCCAAACATGCTAGTCCTTTGATCCGTGGGGTGTTATATTGTAACAGTCAATCCCACTATTCGTTGGTAAAAGAGTAGCCCAAGAGTTGGCGATGGGTAGTGATGGCTAGCTGCTTTCCCTCTAGTCTTACACTGAAAATTAGGTACGGCTGACGTAGATAGCTCTCGTGTAGCTTTGAGCGAAATTCAAAAAACAAACAAACAAACCGTTTTAAATTATTAGTCTTTGACTGGTTTCGTTATCAATTTAACAAATAATTATTTGACAGTAGTAAAAGAAACAAAATATGTTTGAAGTAAGCTTTATACATACAAATAGTTGTTCCTGATCTTGATACTGTTACGTTTTGTTTTTCTTATCTCTTCAACCTTCACGGGGTGGTTAGTACGCTCCACTCGCAAGTTGCAATTCTTAGGATCGAATTCTAGGATCGAACTCGCTTTCCACTTAAGTCGCATGGGTGTTATAATGTGACTGCTAATCCCATTATTTGTCGGTAAAAGAGTTAGTGGTGTCGCTATTTGCTTTTCTTCTAGTCTATCTTTCTTAGTGGTTCTCGAGTTGCATGCCCAAAATTTGAGCAAATGAACAATATACCAGTAAAGTTTTCGCCATATATCTGATTTTTTGTCAATATACTCCAAATTCAAATAATAGTGTTGGAAGTATGCTTATATTTGCATATTCAAAGTGCAACCTATTTAGTATTTTTTTCTCTCTTATTTACAAAGTGACGAGTGGCCTGTCGCGCCATCAGGTGACCGTAAAATATACTAAACCGAAGTCTAATTCGATTTCTATCCTTTTCACTGGTAAAGAGCATCTCTGGAAAATTACTGATGAAATATCAAGTATGTTTCTAAATCATTAAGAAAATATACAGTTTTGATAATTATTTATTCGTAACTATAATTATATTATTTATGAGTATCATGAATAGCATACAAAATAAACAATTCGGCACAGGATGCCTTTAATTAATTAGTAATTGTATTCATCACTAGTAATCTCTATTTTTATGTATAAATTTCCGGCAGCGGTTTGACAGGCTTTATGCTAAGCTTGACGATGCTACAAAGAGCCCCTTGGCACAGCATCTTTGCCTCCCAGTAGCTTAGCAGTAATTCTGAAGGCTTATAATGCCTATTGTGTAGCTTTGTTTTTAACTAAAGACGACGTAAAACGTTTACAGCTAAATGTGAATTTCGTCTTAAAGGAATTGTAAATAAGCTTAATACTTAACACGGTCGATAACTGAAGAGTTATTGTATAAACACAGGAACCAAATTCACCGCTGATGGTTATTCCTGAGAGTATTTATTTGACAACACTGACCTGCTTAAACTCGAAATAACTAACTTATGTTTACAATCAAGGCCTTCTTCAAAACGTACTGAAAAAAAGTTGCTAACTTAATAATAAATCAGAAATATTAAATCATTAATTAAAATTAAATTTGTTATCCTTTTGAAACAATATTCGAAGTAAAAACGTTTCAGAGAACTGCAGTGTTCTAATTAACTTATTAAAAGGTAAAATTGTAACCAAGAAGTTTTAATTAAATTATTAAAACGTAACAACGTTTAAAAGAACTGTAATCTGAGTATTGTGATTAATTTATCGAAAGGTAAAATGTTTCAGAAAATTACATTAAGAAATAATAGTTCTCCGT
>NC_134832.1:137957675-138006665 GCF_004210375.1 Tachypleus tridentatus | reverse complement strand
AGCTATCACACCCACCATATTGGGATTGACCATAACTTTATAACGCCCACACGACTGAAGGGACGAGTATGTTTGGTGCGACGGGATTCGAACCTGCGACCCTCGAACTGTGTGTCAAGCACCTTAACCACATTGTCTTACTACAGGAGCATTACGTTTACTTACACGCTATGTATGATTTATATCATGATAAGATTGATTAATAATTTTATTCAACACAATGTTTTATAGTCAGTTACGGGTTTATATTAATAATAGTGTGTAACAGCATGTTAATTATACCTTGCTTACTGTACGCAATTGGCGACTAGGCATTTTACTCAAAAATGTAGCCTAATGATCTTTTGTACTGAGTGAATATCCTTGTAGCAAGAGGTGTACAACAAACAACAAATGAATTGAAATGTAATGACACGTAACTCTTCCTGGATATTCGGGTTATACACGCCAGGTCAACAGACCTCTATAGTTTTACACAATATGAACTAACGACAGGAAACAGAGGGATATTCACTCAGGGTCAGCCTCTCCCACAAGAGTAACATCCGGTATTTTGAGTGCAATTTGTATAATACGGCTGCATAACGGTTCGAACCCAGATCCACTCAATTCGCAATCAGGCACGCTAACCGCAAGGCCACGCTTGGATCTAATTTAATTGAAAGAGTTTTGAAAAGTAATGCCAAAAAGCCGTTACCATATTGTCTATGAACGAAGAATATCTTTTCTTCATACGCTCACTGCACGATTTTCGTTTAGAAACAGTAAAGTTCAAACTGTTTTAAATCGTTTAACCTGTTGACTGAGAAGTATTTCAGCTGCTACGGCAACTCCGAACCAAGTTCAAAATACAACTCTAATGCTTCTTCATTTTGTAACCTTTTTCGTGACGCCATATTGGATCGAAAGTGAAACAATTTGTAAGTAGATCAAATGCATGTATGGTGCTGACATCTAGCGTTGAAGTTATGTATTACTGAGAACGAATTAACTCGTCCGTGGCACTGTGTTACCGATCGGCTTGGACGAGTTATCTCGTCTACGGCACTGAATAGGTTAAGACTAGAAGATTTGAGAAAATGAAAATCATTTTTACATCTTAAGTAACTCATCTTATTATAACCAAACTAGACGTTTAAATCAATAGCGTCAAAAAGCTTAACAAGAATAATCGCTATCCAGTGGACTCGTTTCAATGGTATTTATTCTTTAGACTAAAGTATGTTTAACATTTCACAACGCTTCGTAAAACCAAACTCTCACTGTTGTTTCCAATCTACATGTGAATAAGTTATCAAATATGAGATAACTAGTGCTGCTTGGCTCTTTGTGGTTCTGATTAATAAATAAACTAATGCTTTATTTTACTACAAAACCATTGGGCTGGATTTCTATTTTTAACTTCAAACACATTGAAGGTAATTTATATATTTATTAACAGTTAACTAGAAGCTAACAATAAATTCATTAACAGTAGACAAAACCTACAAAAATACTTAGTATTCAACATTATTAACGTTATAATATGTTACGTACAGTGTGTTGCTTCATACAAAAATTTATTCTCTTAACTAAGAGGAGTTCGATTCCCCTATGGGGATTTAGCGGATAGCCTGGTGTGGCTTTGCTCTAAAAAAACACACTCACTTAACTAAGAAGTACAGTTTTGCAATGTCAACCAACAAAAAATATTTAATTTTCGGTTTATGTTAACCGTATTTTTTATTGTTGACTTATATTTGTATATATCCTAAACTTTAACAGTAATTATAATTGAGCAACAAAAGGTAAACTTGAGATAACGTTCTCCAAAATTCGACCAACGTTTATGTATTAAGTTGATCTAATGTTTCGCAAAAACACTTAATATCTTTGTACAATAATGACTTCTAATAAGAACAAATTTCCCATACCGCTCGACTAATGTTATTTTTCTGTTCAACCTTTTTACCATAAGAATATATTTACAACAGAATACCGAATTTCTCTTTAGATTTCGTCAGTTTTTATTAATATAATTGGTTACAATACTTAGCGTATTTTCAAACATAATTATTAATTTGGCACTATGGAAATTAGTTTGCATTTATCATTATTGTTAACTGGAAACTAAGAAAGTTAATTGGCATTGCTAGTACTTATATCTTTCACGCTGACCGAAGGGTGTAAGTTTGTTTTTTGTTTTGTTTTTTGAATTTCGCACAAAGCTACTCGAGGGCTATCTGTGCTAGCCGTCCCTAATTTAGCAGTGTAAGACTAGAGGGAAGGCAGCTAGTCATCACCACCCACCGCCAACTCTTGGGCTACTCTTTTACCAACGAATAGTGGGATTGACCGTCACATTATAACGCCCCCACGGCTGGGAGGGCGAGCGTGTTTAGCGCGACGCGGGCGCGAACTCGCGACCCTCAGATTACGAGTCGCACGCCTTGCGCGCTTGGCCATGCCAGGCCTTCCGCAGGGTGTAAGATATAACCAAAAGTTAAACAAAAGATACTGTGATTAACATCTAACTAATATCACGTATTTCCAGTAATAACAGAAATTAGACACCAAGAATACGTGATGAAAGTTGAAGATTTAATTTCATTAAAAAACAGATGAAACAAATAGTCACATTTTTAATCTGTAAGCATAACCTAGTGCTATTCATTCCGTGTCCGAGTACTAGCTCGCGAGCCGTATATTTTTTAATTCACTTAAAACTCATGCATGACTCGATGTTTTCTAATCGTTAAATGTCCAAGTTTCTAAGTGTGTTGATTCATGATATTAAGGGCGGCTGGTAAGTTTACTGATAAAACTGACTTCACTAATATACTCGTTGCTTTTCAGTTTCGAATTATAGTTAACTACCTTTAGATCGTGAGTTACTAATAATTGTGTTATGATTATTATTATAATATTATGTTTTTCAGATTCAGGTTTAGGTTTATCAGACTCTGGCGTTTCGGAAAGCTTTTGACCAGATGACAATCCTCCGCTGGTACAGCGATAGGTCTACGGATTTACAAGACTAAAATTAGGGGCTCGATTCCCCTCGGTGGACTCAGCAAATAGCTCGATGTGGCTTTGCTATAAGAAAGCATACACTCACATACGAGATAACAGCTGCTGAGAACTGTGTTTGGCAACACGTGTTTAACACAATTCATTTTGTTCGGTGATCAATTTTCTTGTTGTAAAATGATTACCCAATTTAACTGTTTGTGTCTAGATCTATCGTTCTCACATATTAAAATATTCACAATTTAAAACTAATTTTAAGCTTTAAGTGTGAGATCTAACAAAAAAAAATTCAACACTTACCTATAATTAATTAAAATAAATACCAGTTTACATATAATGTATATTCCTATCAAGAAAACGAGCTAACAGAATTACTGTACAAAACATGCCATTGGATAAATATATATGTAAAAACGGCTGGTTTTGGTTGAGATTTTTTTTTTATGTAGAGGAGCGAACAACGTTTCGACCTTCTTCGGTCATCGTCAGCTTCACAAAGAAAGAAAGAGGTAACTGACCAATAGCTGACCACATGTTTGAAAGGGGTTGTGTAACTGAGTGTAAGAGTGTAGAGGGCGTACTTAGATGTTTGATTATATTTATTAATATATGTATAAAGGTGTTCCTTTGTATGGGTTTATTTTGGGCTTGAGTTGTTGTGTAAGTAAGTCTTCTTTAATTTTGCGTTTGTTTATGTTTGTTTCTTTATTTAGAATTTGGGTGTTTTCTATGGTTATGTTGTGTTTATTTGATTTGCAGTGTTCGAAAACGTGTGAAGGTGACTTTTTGTATTCTTTGAATCTGGTTTCCATTTTTTTGCTTGTTTCTCCAATATAGAAGTCGTGGCAGTTGTCACATTGTATTTTATGAATAATGTTGGTGTGGTGTTTGTCAGTGTAGTTTTTACATAGTATAGACCTCAGTTTTGTGCCTGGTTTTATCTCGGAATATCACGACATTTGTTCTCATTTTGTCCTAACATATGACAATTGTCACTCTACACTTGCAGCCAGTTTTATCTCAGAATATGATTGACCAAGTAAAACAGGATAACTGTTTTCTTTCATAACATGTGCTACCATAACTTAGCAAAACGAACAAGTACTTGTCTCACTGTAGCAGTAAAGGTCTTACGTAATTCAAACAAACAGTGGGTGGATCGGAACTCAAAAGTTATTATGTAAAGACTGTGACTAGTTTTAATTTGTCTAGTTTATCAGTTGAAAATTAACGACAGCGTATGGTAATCCTGAAACAAAAGAAATATCTGTATACTGATTATCGCTTTACCGATAAGAATCAGCCTTGTGTATAGGTAAAGGTAACCCTAGCGTCAACAACAAGATTCGTATATAAACAACCTGCCACGTCTAAAATATGGACTACGTTACCAAGAATAAAAGTTTATACAAAGACATTAGCTACATCACTTTGATAGCCTGTGTTTACTAAGGATTTTCGCAAATGGATTATTAACAATCAGTCCTGAGCAATAATGATAATAGTTCACTTGGTAAGTTTATTTTTATCTTGTTTGTTTCGTTTATTGCATTTTTCAAACTTCAAATATACAAAACTTTTGTAAAAAATCAAACTTACTTTCACATATAGGAAACTTACCTTGTGTCGTACTGACATTATTTCTTTTACTAGTTAAATACAGTTAAAGTGGGTGTCTCGCGATTAAGCCTTGTTGGCATGGATATAATTTGGGATACCGTATCTTTTTACCCTCGTACCATCACCTTGTTTAATGTTTGAAATGCTTATATGTTAACACTTGTTCTTCTTTCACTTGAGAAAAAACAATGATGCGGAGGTAATAACGCCTGCGCTCCAAGAAGAATAACGTTGCTGTTTGTGTGTATATAATTTCATATTCTCTTACAATCTAGGATCTAGATATTACAGAACAGGTGAAGAATTTAAATCTCCCCTTCTATAAACGGAAGCAACTTCCGAAGCTCTTTGCACTCGTCGTTTGAGGTGATCTTTCGTTTCGTAAATAAATATTTATTTTCATTCGTTTAACGTTGTATTCAGTCTCTTCTTTAATGCATTCAAGTCAAATTTTCGGCTTTGAATCCATGATTTAAATATATCCTGACCATTCCTCCTGTTATTTGCGGCCTCTATACGTAAATTAATGAACCAGAGATTGCCACATAGTACACAAGAATAAATTTATTATCGATAATCTTGTTATAGAGTCGAACAATCGAACTTTAACAATCAATCTTACTATTTTAATTTCTCGTAAAAGAAGCCGAAAGTCGTCTGGTGGGGGTCACTGTTTCAACCACTCGCACCACTGTACAGTAGTGTATTGTCTGTCAGTCACTCAGTAGACAGTAAAATGACGTCAATATTGGAGGCCTAACATTGCAGTTTGTACTGTCGTGAAGTCAGTAGAACGTGCGGATGCCATAAATCACGAGAAGAATTATACACTCTGCAAATAAGCTACAACACAGACTGAAATATGAACTTCAAAAGCAAGAAATATTTGTTTATCTTAATTTTGGTTTTATTCACTCTTGAAACAGAAAACTTACGAAGATTTTGCAGTAGTACATCTAGTTAGAGCAAATAATATCATATCTCTGAAAGTTATTACTGTGAAGAGAAAATGATCGACTTCTTACTAGCTGTCATTTTATAAACTGATTTTGAACAAATGGACTGTTGACAGTCAACATTCTTTAAAGTAAAGAATCTTACCTTTGACAACAAGTCGTCCTACGTCTGTACTAAAAGTTATATCAGACGTCAAGCGGTGACGAACGTGACATCTGTAACCAGCTAATCCATCTTTCGATGTGACATCCCTTATATGTAGTTCACCATTCGGCAATACGCTGTACCTACCACCTAGTAATCATTTTTTAAACATATTAATTTTCAGAAACAAAAACTTAGAAGCGCGTTTTAGAATATAAAGAATAATGGAATTTTATTTAAACTCTAAATCACATCGAATTTTTTGTCACGAATTTAATACATAGAAAATCACGCGATCTCAACACAGATTTGTGTTGGTTTTTTCCTTAAACTTTTTTGCATGAAAAGTGTTACATGAACGTACTAAATCGATTCCCATTTGTTTTACAAATTTTCCACTATAACGTCAGATTCATCGACAAAATTATCCCTCTATTCTATATATTGTACAGTTACATTGTAGTTCAAGAAAACCTTTAATGGAAAAAGTTCTTTTCAGTTTTGTTTTGCTTTTCTTTTTGTGTTTAGATGATAACGAAAATAACAAAAAGGTTTAAGTATGATTAAATACCATTCGACGAGTCCAGAATCACGTGTATAAATGTAAATAGTAAGTTAGGCTTAAAGCACATTAATTACATACAGTAACAATCAAAGAATAGTTTGCTCTTAACAGTATACGTTTAACATCTACGTTGAATATTTTCCAAGTTTCAAAAACAGAGAGGAACGAAATGCGATATCACCTTTGTTTTTTTAATGTCTCTGAAACGTCTTACCAATCTATAAACAGTTTCTGAACGTTTGTGCTTCTCAGAAAGGTTTTAATGAACGTTATTTGATCATCTTAGGACACTTGATTAATCGAGTGATGTTTACAAAGCTGAGCCGACGGATAGAGCGAATAATTGATATCATTCAAATACACGAGACGACCACGCGCTGTAGAAATAACATACAGCTCTTCAAGTGTCTCTAAACTTTACTCACGCAAGTGCTCAAGAAGTTTCTTTGAAACTGTTACCATGCACAACGAGAGAAAGCTAAAGCAAGGAAGATAATTTAAAAAAAAATCTTTTTTGTGTCAAACGACGCCATATTCTAACTCTGTGAAATAACTACAAATGATCGAGACAGCACACGAAATAAACCTAAATATGTTTCATAAGTTCCGTAAAAGATAATAAGACACGTTTCAAAAAAAAAAAAGAAAACAACAAAATAGTTGGCATTTTTAACGCATCACAATTAGTTATAAAACATTTTCCGTTAATTATCAAACTCACGACCGTGGTAGGTTTTCGTTCAGTAACCATGGTAACGCTTCTGGGCGGAATCACATTTCTAAAGGGAAAGATGATTTTAACCGAGAATTTTCGCGACAGGATAAAGCTTGATTCTAGGTTGGGATGTTGGTTCTATCTTCACAAGAATCAATAGTCTTAGCCTGCGGTGGGCGGAAAAATGAAAAAACATTGCCGTATAAAGATAATGACAGTAATAATGGCGCTGACAAAGAAACACCGACAGCTATGACGTTGAAATCCCTCGTGGATAACCGTTCCTTATAATAAGTACGATTTAGTCAGTCACCCAACACCTAATGACAACTTTTTATAGTTTCATTACTTTAGTTTCGATATGTTAATAAGTTCTGGTGGTCTGAAGGATTACATGCCTTATTTTTAGTGTGTTTTTTTTTGTAGTAATAATTACTGTTAGAAACAAAACTATACCTAGTCTCAGAACACAATCGATATATGTGTAACAGAACAAAGATTACGTTACATATATAGATTACAGTAATTTTCGAGCAATAAATAGAGAATGAGTGAACAATGGATGAAAGTCTGTTAACCTTTTAATACAGAATACACACAATATCTTACCAAAAGTATTAGTACAGAATAAACCAAGAAAACAGAAATGAATGAATACCTGTTAACCTTTTAATACAGAATACACACAGTATCTTATCAAAAGTATTAGTACAGAATAAACCAAGAAAACAGAAATGAATGAATACCTGTTAACCTTCAATACAGAATACACACAGTATCTTATCAAAAGTATTAGTACAGAATAAACCAAGAAAAGAGAAATGGATGAATGTCTGTTAACCTTCAATACCGAATACACACAATATATCATCAAAAGTATCAGTACAGAATAAACCAAGAAAGAGAAATCAAAAATGTCCGTTAAACTTTAATACCGAATAGACACATGTATCTTATGAAACACATTTAACTACAGAATAAACCAAGAAATACAGAAATGAAATGAAGTACCTAAAGTTAACCTATTAATACAGAATACACACAGTATCTTATCAAAAAGTATTAGTACAGCTGTAAACCAAGATCTTGAAACCAAATACAGTGAATGTCTGTTAACCTTCGGACCGAGTACACCGCGATATCATCAAAAGCCGCTGTACAGCAATCTTGTGAGCGAGGATTATCGCGGCTCACCGCTAATTTAAGAACGTGTAAAAACGCGGCTTACGATTTATCCTGGTTTTATGCCAGTTAATAAACCGGTATTAAAAATTTAATAATTTATGCAACTGCGCAATATCGAATACCACGAGATTTAAATGGCGGCCCGCATGTAACACGGGAAGACGAAATTTTACAGGAAAAGCGAACCATCGCAATGCATTGGTCGTTTGTGTTAAGACGACACTTGTCAATTGTATCTGAATAGTCTATACATTAATATTATAATGATCACGCAATGGCCCGGATGAGGCTCCTCGGCGGAGCTGTTGGCGACTTCGGCTTTTCAGTCACAAAAGTTTAAACCGCAGACCACTTAAGCCGCGGTTAAGCAGGTTGACCCTCCAAATACCGCGGCTTAACGGCGCTCCACTGTAAATTGTTTGGCTATAACTCTTACCACCCGCCAAAAATGAAAGTATGGAGCGTTACGAAAATTTGGTCTTCCAAGGTTTCGCTCTGCAAGAAAATCAGTAAACTACGTTCTTAAATAATGAACCAGCACCGAAACACTCACACTGAGCGCGTGGATACTGTTATGTAGTTATCGCTGAGCACGCTTTTGAGGTGCAGAAACGAAACACCAGCCTGTTCTAAGCGTAAATTAAGTTAGCAACTTACCTGGACAGTTTTAGTATCACAAAGCTCAAATGAATTGTTTGTTTATTTCAAAACTTTTACGCAAAGCTCGTTAAGGGCTCTCTATCTATGCGTAGCCGTACCTTCTTTAGGACTGATAATTTACACGAAAAGTATCTACTCAATATCACACACCGCCAACTTTAGGGCTAATCTCGTTTCGCCGAACAGTGCAATTTGACAGTCACCCTTATAAAACACAGCCCAAAGTGCTGAGTAAGCCTTCAGCAGAAATGTAATGTGTGCCACGAACCATCGGGCTCACATTCCGAGTACTCGAGTACCCACTCCGGTCCTCTCTGAAAGAGTTGAAGACCTATATAAAATGAATATTTAAACAACTCCCGAAAACTACAGACTTTAAAGTAACAGTAAATATACTTTGATGTCGAGAAACCCACTTGTTGAGAAATGTATATGCACCAACGGCTCGTTTGGGTTGAGAAAATATTTTTTACATAGAAGGTCGAAACGTTGTTCGCTCTTCTATGTAAAAAATATTTTCTCAACCCAAACGAGCCGTTTTTGCATATACAGTAAATATACTTTATTTTATAACCAAAGATAAAATAAAACTTTAACCTTTTTCATTGCTGTTTAAACGAACTGAGAGCAATCCCTCCATTACTTTGGAAGAATTGTTTCTGTTTTTCTAATTTTGCGCAAAGCTACATGAGTGCTATCTGTGCTAGCCGTCCCTAATTTAACAGTGTAAGACTAGAGGGAAGGCAGCTAGTCATCACCACTCACCACCAACTCTTGGGCTACTCTTTTACCAACGAATAGTGGGATTGACCGTCACATTATAATGCCCCCACGGCTGAAAGGCGTACATGTTTTGTTTTGTGTCGCAAGTTCAGACCAACTACTCTTAAATTAAAAGTCGAACGCCTTAACTCATCTGGCCGTGCTGGGCCCCTACTTTGGACGAAACTCACTTTCTTTCGCAATCTAGCAATTATTAAACATAGAAATATCAAGCGAAAATTTAGAGGTTTTTTTTTTCTTTGTGACAAAAATAATCAAGAAATCCCTGTATCCCTTCCGAGTAAGGTTAGTATTAAAATTAAGAAACCATTGAAGTCGGGTATGATATCTGTAATTTATAATTATTTAAATTGTTTACTGAACCAGTTACATCCATAAAAGGACAGGTTATTAAATGCAGCATAACTGAGCACTTTAAATATTTGACTTAATTATACTTGTAACAAAATTTTTACGTTTTCTTGTTCCTGGTCAGAAAGTGTTATTTCCCAATTGCTTATGCCTAAAGTAAATGGAAAAAACCTATTTTATTCTTCAAACTTTGCTTTTGTGACCTGGGAGCGAGTAACGAAAACATGATGGGAGACTATTTGAAGGCTGATACGTGAACGTGATTTACATTACAGTCGCAAATCTCGAGAAACTACTCACTTCTAAACATTTTTGTATAACTTTAGTATAAATACATGCAAATCTTGATTCATGTGTTGTTTTGTTCAGACCTTATGTAAATGAAAATGTGCAAATTTGCCCGTTTTTACATAGAAAATGTGTTACTTTCTTAATTTCATTACTCAGGTCACAAAAGCAAAGTTTGAAAGGAATAATGGCCATTTTCTGTAATAAGCAATTAAAAAGTAACATATACTACCCAGGAACAAAATTTGTGTTACATAGTGTTATGCAAGTTTCTAAAATACTGCAAATAATTCTATTCAAACGTCACAGTAACTTGAACTGTGTCGCATAAAATGTTCTAGTTTTCACAGTAACATTATCTCCGTCTCATAAAAATCTTTTAGTTTTTACCCAAATATAAGCTCTGTTTCTCATAAGATTGTTTTGAATTTCGCCTAAAGCTACACGAGGGCTATCTGCGCTACAAGAATCGTTTAGTCTTCACAGAACTTAAATTCCGTCTCATAATAACGTTAAGGTTTTTGAAATGTAGGCAAGATGTTACAGCGATTTAAATAAGTATTTTAAATATATCTTTATGTATTATAAAATATAAGTAGGTTATACTAGTTTTTTCCACCTTCTTAGAATTGCACGAATTTCTTGACTACCTTAATATTAATGCTTAATATATAATGCGGCGAAAGAGTTGCTCTTTATCGGTTCATTGCTACAACAGAAGTTCTTTTCGACACGACACATCTCTATCTACGGATTGAGGTAATCTTGAAACACCAATATAATGATTTAACTATTTTAGTTAAATGAAAATGTTACTTCTACCTTTAGACACAGTTGAACGTATGACAACGCCATCTTCTCGCTTCCAGTACGCAACGGAAACATACTCTCGAACGAAAGAAGGGACGTGACATTGTAATACTGCAACGTTTCCCTTCATTACAAATTCATCATGAACTTGAACCTTAAAGTGGCGCTGGACAACTGGAAATAAACATGATTATTTTGAACTTTCAATTGAATTCGAACATGAGAAAAAAACACAATAAAAACTAAGAATACACAACAAGTTTACTAGTTTTGTTGTTGTTGTTTGTTTGTTTTTTAGAATTTTCGCTCAGAGCTACACGGGATATCAGAGCACAGTCATACTTAAGTTTAAAACTGGGAGACTAGAAGGAATGCACACATATTCAACAACACCCAGTACCAACTCGTATCCGACCGAATAATGAAACTTGACAGCCACTCACATAGAACACACACGTGAATCGATTTTTAGCAGCATTGGTCATTGGAATTTTAGATGAAAACAATGACTGACAGTACAAAAAAATGCTGAATTTTTAGTGTGTGTGAATACTTGCAAACACAAACCCGTATACCTACAATACACTAGGTCTTTGTACTAGAAACATATGCTATATTTTAAAACAACCTTTTCACAGAAAACATAAATATTCAGCAGTTGAGATACTTACCACTAGGGAAATTTCACATTTTGGAGCAGAATTTGTTTGTTTGCTTGTTTTTGAATTTCGCGTAAAGCCACACGAGAGCTATCTGCACCAGCCGTCCCTAATTTAGCAGTGTAAGACCAGAGGGAAGGTAACTAATTATCACCACCCACCGCCAACTTTGGGGCTACTCTTTACAAACGAATAGGGAATTGACCGTCACATTATAACGCCACCACGGCTGCAAGAGCGAGAATGTTGGGTGCGACCGGGATTCAAGCCCGCGACCCTCGGGTTACGAGTCGAGTGCCTTAACCATCGGACCATGCTGGGCCAGCGTAATTTGTGTCTAAAGTTGGAAACAATATATCTGGAGTTATGAAGCTGTTCAACTTTTACAGCGTGAGATCTACTTTACCTTCGATCAATTATATCTGAGATTCAAGACTTATATGAAATATGGAGTACGACAGTATGGTCTTTGTAACAGGCGAGATATTCTTAAACATGAAAATCAGATTAAGTGTAATAGACAACAGTAAAGACTTGGCCAAAACCAGCATGTTTTACATTATGGGTCAAGTGTAACATATACCAGAAAATACCGTGACATTAGATGAGATCAACCAATATCTCAGAATGTGATTAATGTTATATGTAACGTATTTACTGTTATACATTTATTTTATAATGTTATATCTAACGGATTTACTGTTATACATTTATTTTATAATATTATATGTAACAGATTTACTGCTATACATTTATTTTATAATGTTATATGTAACGGATTTACTGTTATACATTTATTTTATAATATTATATGTAACGGATTTACTGTTATACATTTATTTTATAATGTTATATGTAACGGATTTACTGTTATACATTTATTTTATTATTTATGCTTGTTTCAGTTTAATGCATATTTAGAAATGCATACAATCTATGTTGTTCAATGTGTATTGCTCAAGGCTCGACTGCTCTCTAAATTTGTAGAAGATTCTCGAGCGTAAGAATCCTCTCAAGCTTATAAAATGTAGTCAACGCAACGCGGGAAGGCAGTTTCATTAATGTTGTTGGTTTTCTACTATAGTTAAATCTCGAAAGCTATGAGTGTGAAGACGCTCATTAATTGAAAAACTACAGATACTTGACCAGGAATGTAAATAGATTTTGAACATTACAAACCGTTTAACTTCAGTAAATTAGCTTCGGACATTAGTATTCCTACGAGGACGTGAAATATATTCGACAGTGAAAAACGTACGTGTGCTTGTGAAGCAGCAAGCTAGCTTCGCCGTCAAGTAAGGTGTACCTTTGTGTCAACATAAAATTAATTCGCTTCTCGTGAACCGTCGATAAATATTCAGTTCCAGGTAAGCTAGAAGACTCAGTATTGTTTGTAAGCTTATAAAACCTTTTGTATATAAACCAATATTTGTGATATCAGTTTATAATAACCGTTATTTTAAATTGTATTGTTATTTGTATGTTAAAATATATTTGTGTTAAAAAAGTAAAATATGTGTACCGATCTTGTTGGCAAATATAATAAATTTGATAAACATCGACAATGAATTAACTTCTAAATTAAAATTAAATGTGCGTTTGTGTGTTTTTCTTATAGCAAAGCCACATAGGGCTATCTGCTCAGCCCACCGAGGGGAATCGAACCCCTGATTTTAGCGTTGTAAATCCGGAGACATAGCGCTGTACTAGCGGGGGGCGAAATTAAATGTATTAAATGTATTATAACACGTCATACATTAATAGAAGCTTTGACTTAAATTTAGATAATTTTAAATCTGAGACTCTTATTAAAGTTATCATATATTAATAAAAACTGTGGCCTCGAAGTCTATACTTCTTACCATGAGACTTGATTTATGTGTAATACAGAACAACGCAAAGTGGACCTACGCTAGTTTCTCCTATTTATGAGAGACGGGTTACGTGTAACGTGAAAAATCAACAGCCCTGGTTATTACGTGGGTTCTCTTCAACAAAAGATTTAGATTAAGGTCAACATGTATCAATAAATACCTTAACCTATATTCCACTGAGAATAATAGTCGAATCAAGTTGTCAAGTTTGGCAAACCACAGTAATAATAAAGGCCAGAAGATGGCGTTATCTAAGAAAGGACGTTGTTTTGTAACTGGAGTCTGTGTGTATAAATTTTTTGTTTTCTTTTTCGTATAACAAAGCCATATCGGGCTATTATGCTGTGTCCGTCGAGGGGAATCGAATCCCTGATTTTAGCATTGTAAATCTGTAAACTTACCGCTATCCCAGTGTGGGATAGTAAGTGGAGTCATTCTTATGATTAGCTAGTTACAGACAGTATTTTTTTTTTTTAATTTGAGTTGTTGTTTGTTAACTTGACATCCACTGTTAAGCCTATAAATATGACAATCTTGTTAGGTCTAAATATAACTTTGGAAAAGTACTATATATAAAATTGGCTTGTTTAAATTTCACGCAAAGTTAAATGAGGTCTATCTTCGCAAGCCATTCACAATTGAGCAGTATAAGACTAAAGGGGAGGCAGCAAGTTATCACCGCCCACCGCCAACTATTGGACTATTCTTCTTTTAAAAACAATAAGCGGGATTGTCTGTAACATTATAACGCCCTCATGGCTGAAGGAGCGAGCATGTTTGGTGGGACGGGTATTCGAATCCACTACTCTCAGATTTTAGCTACGTGTAAGAATTTCGTCAATTGTTACATATAACTATGTACATATTTGTTACAGTTGGAAGAGTTCTTTATATAAGACTCTAATCCATTGTTATATAAAACAATATAACCTTGGCCTCAGTTGACAGATTGGTTTGGTTTGTTTTGAATTTCGCTCAAAGCTACACGAGGACCATCTGCGATAGGCGTCCCTAATTTAGCAGTGTAAGACTAGAGGGAAGGCAGCTGGTCATCACCATCCATCGCTAATTCGTGGGCTGCTATTTTACCAACGAATAGCGGGATTGACCGTAACATTATAACGCCCCCACGGCCGAAAGGGCGAGCATGTATTAGTGTGACGGGGAATAGAACCCGTGACTTTCGGATTACGAGTCGAGTACATTATCCACCTGGCCATGCCGGACCTCAGTTAGCAGAGAGCTAGTTATGTGAATCTGGCCATGTATTGCATATAACACTGGAAAATTTGCCTGAGTTGGAAACGTTCTAGATATGAGAATTTCCTTAAGTGTTACATAGTTCTATACAATATATTTTGTTCAAGTGTTACATAGAACATTAAAAACCTTGGTCTCAAATGGAAACCTCTATACATGTGACAAGCTGACCGACTGTAACATAGAGTGGACGAAAAGCACTGGAAGTGTTTCCTATACAAAGATCGTGTCGAGTGTGATAGAGGAAAACTTTAATCTTCAATGAAATAATTCTAGACCCGAGAGTCTGGCCAAGTACGTCATTTACCTGTAATAGAAAAGGTATATAGGTAAAAATATAGTTACGTTTTACACATGAAACATTGACGTGTGCAAGATGAGTTAGAAACATCAGAATCAAATCAAGAGTGACGTTGAACATTAAGAACACTTACCTTCATAAAACTCATCATGTTAGTTTGTTACCCCTTAGATATACTCTAATAATAAGGTTCTAATTAACATTGAGAACTCTTACCTTCATAAAACTCATTACATTAGTTTGTTGTCACTTAGATTTACTTTAAGAATGAGGTTTTAATTAGCATTGAGAACCCTTACCTTCATAAAACTCATTACATTAGTTTGTTGTCACTTAGATATACTTTAATAATAAGGTTCTAATTAGCATTGAGAACCCTTACCTTCATGAATCTCATTATATTAGTTTGTTACCCCTTAGAGTTACTCTAATAATGAGGTTCTAATTAGCATTGAGAACCCTTAGCTTCATGAATCTCATTATATTGGTTGTTACCCCTCAGATTTACTCTAAGAATGATGTTACAAACAAACAGTTAAACTTTGTGCAGTACTAAGAAAACCTTCTACGTTTTATCGAATGTTCTTGTTTTTCTATTCTGAACAATAAGTAAAACTTGGTACCACAATTATAGCAAATCGTTACCCTAATCCATTTTGATTAGTTACAGAAACATTTAGATTTTGTTCATAGCTAAATGTTACGACTGAACAACTATCAACATAAGATGCTCCATCTTCGGACTAGACAAAGTGTTGGAATGATGAAATACGTATTATGTTAGAAAACGATAATTTCTTTATATTCAGACGGCGACGTTGATGTCAGAAGATGAATAGTGTTATGTTAAGACACTTAAACTTGTGATGTCCGGCATTGCCAGGTTGTTCAGGTACTCGACTCATAACCCGAAGGTCACGGCTCTAATCACCGTCAACCAAAAAATGCTCGCTATTTCAGCCGTGGAAGCGTTATAATATGCGACCAATCCCGCTATTCGTTGGTAAAATAGCAACCCAAGAATTGGCGATGGATGGTGATGACTAGCTGCCTTCCCTCCAGTCTTACACTGCTAAATTAGGGACGCCTTTTGCAGATGGTCTTCATGTAGCTTTGCGCGAAATTCAAAACAAACCAGTTAAACTTGGTAAATGAATAAGTTGGAGAAATGCAAAGATATGAAGAAGGAAAAAGTTTATTTGCTCGTTTCTTATATTTGCGAAAATCTACAAAAGGAATAACTAAGAAATATAAAATAAAGCGATTATTTTGATTAATACTATATTGAAGGACAGAGAACTCAATTCACTTACACTTTAACGACATCACTTGTACACCAATCACCACAGGTAGAGTCCAAATATTGAGTCTCATTGAGTCTTTTTACGTATTTGTCTCTCACAACATTCACGATAGGAACTTAACTGATTTTGTATCTAAAATAAACAGGACACTTTAGCAGAAAGTGCTGGATTAATAGTAATAATGACAGTATTTCTGTCACGGTTTTCTCATGGTTCAGGTGTTATTAGAAATTCTCTAACCGAAAGTGTTACAAATCCATAAGCAACTTGGTGGTTAAATAGTTTCAAAAATGTGTTTGAAAACGGATTAGGTCCGTATGGACCTCATCAATTATTCCAGAGCTCACATGTAAATGAAAACGAAGAGACTGATACTGTTCGAGAGTTACAGCTTGAAACTCTAAGCTTTTATAAAACTTAGAGCTATTTTAATACATAGAGTTCTAATGAATAAATGGGTTTTTAAAATATAGACTGGATCCGCTTCCAAATATACAAAACGAGAAGGGTACATACACTTATGTAAAAATAAACTGCAGGTAATGGTTGTACGGATAAAGGAATATTGAGACAGAAATATTTTAAACATCGGAACACAAGAAAACAGATCAAAGTTTCAAATATTAAACAGGAACACAGTTCAGGAAATAAACAGCAACAAAACTAACTTGAAAATTCAGATAAACAAAATTACAAAAAAAAAAATCAAAGCAGTGCTCTAAATACACCACATAGATTGAAGGTTCTTGAAACCATATATTAATTAAGGACATAGCTTAACTAATATGTTTTCCTCAATCAGAGCGTAGCCAACCCCATGCGTATCTTTGCTCTAACAATCAGACGATGTAGAAAATATGTTAAACACAACAAAAACAATTTAAGATTCGAAAATTCAAATTTTAGAAAACAGTTGGAAAATATGCTAGAAGCTTTATTTGTGTGTTTTTAAGCTACACAATAGGTTATCTGTGCTCTGTCTACCGCTAGTATCGAAATCCAATACTTGGAAGAAAGAAAATAGTTCCAAGGTGTACATAAACAGAAAAATAAAATTATTTTCATAATTTTATGAACAGATAAACTTTTAACTTTTATTGAAACGATTTTTAACTTTACTCGAAGAAATATTAAGGAAATATTAAAAGGAATTTGATGAAAGCTAATCTAAAGATACAGAGGGTTAAGTTCGTTATACCTAAATTATTTTTAATAAACCTAATCAGTACGTATCATGATAATTACAGAATGTATTAGAGGAGGGTATTTGGGGAGGGTATGTAAAAACCATTTTCTACGCAAAATACCCACACACCGCGATCGTAGATATCACTTCAAATCGGGAACTTAGAATTTTTGAATGCATTTAATAGCATTGTAAAGGAAAGAAATATGGATCAGTTTGGAATACCAAGACTATCTCGAAAGAGACTTATTCGTGGTAAGCAAAATACAATGTCTTGTAACAAGTTCTAATCCATAAACATAACTTTCAGTGGTATTCACTGGCATCAGTAGTGACATTAGCAAGATGGACGTCTGCCTGGTCACGAGGCCAGCAGAATATAAGTTCATCAAGATGAGACTTTAAGTTATTCCTCTCGTTCATACATCGCATACGTGAAGCAGGTGGAGAATGAAACAGGTTTTTATTCCACACGAAAACGTATTGGTTATGTCACCGATTGCAGTTCCTGTGGATTGCGGTGAGATAAGACTGTTGAGATAAGAGTGCTAAAAAATCGACGTCCTCGTACAATATGTGGAATATGAAAAGTCTGAAGTGAGAACTGATACTGATGAAATTTATACATAATATCTCTACAACGGAGTCTTTTCTAATTGAAATCACAATGCAAGACTACTATCAAAATACCTGATCGCTAGATGTAACACAATAGATTGTGGTGACATGAACTGAGGAAATAATGTTAACATAATGTATTAAACAACTCTAACAACTGGATTAGAGACCACAACACTTGTTAAGGCTCTTGTTTGATCAACTATTATAACAACATTAAAAGAAACATCATTACGTGGAAATGTTCCTTTATATTTACCTTTATTTTAAAAGAACTATCTTTTCTTCAGAAGATATACAAGATAGCTTCTACGTAGTTTGGTTTCTCATGCTGAATTTTTATTACCTCATAAATTTTCGTTTTTTTCTCCGTTTGTGTATCTGACTTAAAGGGGGTTCAGGGGAATTGTACTTTTGTTACGATACATCTAGAAGGCAGTGAGAAATGAGTACAAAAATAACTAAAATATTATACAAAAACATTTGTTCTGTTACGAGAGTACGTGTGAACCCTCACTTAACAGGTAAAATGTAAAAAAACAACTGAATATTTGTAATTAATCAAATCAGTTTGATTTGTAAATATTCAATAGACAGAGAAATAGACGAAATTTAGTAAAACAATTGATTTATTTTTGAATTTTCGCGCAAAGCTACACGAGGGTTATTTGCACTAGCCGTTCCTAATTTAGCAGTGTAAGACTAGAGGGTAGGCAGCTAGTCAGTCAGTATCACTCAGCATCAACTCTTGGGCTACTCTTTTTACCAACGAATAATGGGATTGACCGTCACTTTATAACTCCCCCACGGCTGAAAGGGAGAGCATGTTTGGTGCGACGGGGATTCGAACCCTCGACCCTCAAAATACGAGTCGCACGCCTTGACCCACCTGGCCCTACAGGGCCATTAGTAAAACTAAATAAATAGTTTCTGACCAAAATTTGACATGAAAACTGCTATTGCAGATTAGTTTTAGTAAATAAAGATTTATAGCATGTTAGACTGTCAAACTTTTATCAAAATAACTTTGCTTGCTTTCATCGAGTTGTTCCGAGACTAGTTTTGTTCGACGTATTAAACCAGTTTTACTTATCGTTCAAACATATTCACGTTATTCCCTTGGTTGTCTGAGAGAAACGTTGTAACTGAAGTGTCTGAGAGAAACGTTGTAACTGAAGTGTGAGTTATTTCAGACTACCAAAGTTAATAGTGGATTCGTGTAGCTCAAAGGATGGTACAGGATAATAAAAAAGATAGTATACCTCTTCATAAATGTTTCACAGTTGTATAGCATTTAAGCCATTAGCAGGATCCTTAGGCTATGAAATAATATCGCGATATTATTAATAAGAATGTAAAATAATGTTATTTTATATTGGCCCAATACACTAAAAACAATGCATGACCTTCCAAATACGGTATATTTTATGTTACGTTATGATGTGAGTAAAAAAAACAAAATTCACAAATACTCCCGACAGTTAAAAAATTTACATCCAGCCTCAATGACATTCACAGAAATTCTGATTTAATTATATTTTATGTGATACAAAAGAGAAATAAGATACTTAGGAAATAATACGAAAGATATTGAACGTAAAACTTACGCACTACAAAAGCATTGTTGAAAGAAACTCGCAGAATATTTTAACGATGCATTCCAGACATTAGTACCTGAATACTCTAAACAATAGTACCAATAGATAGGTAATAAACTTTAATCGTGCAACTTTTAGAAATTTTCATAATATTATCTTGATATAACTTAAAAATTAAAACAAAATAAATCCAAAACAAATTTATATTTAAAGACTCTTTATATTTTCTTTTCATTTACGTTTCTCAGCTGTAATTCGCGTAAAATGTCGAAAACATATAGACGAAGATTTTTTTCCACAGATTCTTTAAAATTTTCAGTTCCGATTTAAGTTCAAGGACGAAGAGATTTTTTTCTTTGACAGCTCTGTAAAGAATTTGGAATTTTTTTATTCCAATGGGAAATGATATTCTCCATGTACGTGATTTTCGTACAGAGTTATAAATGAACAAGAAAAATGCAAAGAAAAACTTGTACCTTCCCTGAATTTAAACCGGAGCTATGTTTAAAATATGGCAAAACGCTCTACGTGCTGCGTAAGTTCAACTGAATTTTTTTACAGTGAAGTTGAAAAGAAAAAAAACAGTGAAAATAAGATACATACGTTTTCCTTTGAATATTAAGTTATTTTAAAATAAACTCGAAGTCAATAATTAATATTAACATAGACAACACTTCAAGGATGTTTGAAAATTCAAGACACCGAAATGTTAAACGATCAAACTGTATTATATGTGGACAGACTACAAACACTGTTGATAAACCTGATATTTCAATCGCACCAGAGTAAATGTATGACATCCATTTAACTTATTTTATTTCTAACCTTTGAAACAGCGCTTGCATATAAGTCCTGGTGTTCATTTTGTTCTCATATAGCAGGACTCGTGATTTAGTGACTTCCACTTAACCTATTTTATTTCTAACCTTTGGAACAGTGCCTGCATATAAGTCCTGGTGTTCATTTTGTTCTCATATAGCAGGACTCGTGATTTAGTGACTTCCACTTAACCTATTTTATTTCTAACCTTTGGAACAGTGCCTGCATATAAGTCCTGGTGTTCATTTTGTTCTCATATAGCAGGACTCGTGATTTAGTGACTTCCACTTAACCTATTTTATTTCTAACCTTTGAAACAGTGCTTACATATAAGTCCTGGTGTTCATTTTGTTCTCATATAGCAGGACTCGTGATTTAGTGACTTCCACTTAACCTATTTTATTTCTAATCTTTGAAACAGTGCTTACATATAAGTCCTGGTGTTCATTTTGTTCTCATATGGCAGGACTCGTGATTTAGTGACCTCCACTTAACCTATTTTATTTTTAACCTTTGAAACAGTGCTTACATATAAGTCCTGGTGTTCATTTTGTTCTCATACAGAAGGACTCGTGATTTAGTGACTTCCATTTATTTTTGGTACTTCTAAGAATGCGAAGAATTAATAGATTTTTCTCTTGTTACCTGATTAGACATTTTATTTACGTTTTTCTTAAACTTCTCAACGTTTTCCCAGTTTTATTCTTTCATACAAAATACACGTTAGACTAGAAGCTAGCCCTTTTTATCTTATTTACTTAATGGGACTTCGCCTTTTGTTAATAGGGTTTTGAGTAAAAGATTAGTTCGAATTAACTTAACTTAAACCCAAACTTGTCGAATAATTGCCTGAACTTATGCACAATGTTTCTTCCTCAAGAGAACTGTTAGTTTTCACACTGTTACCCGAGGATTTTATGTAAAACTAAGTATTAAAACTAAGCACGTTACTATTTCGAATAAAAGAAGTAAAGGTGTTATTATAAAAACCGATTACGTAACTTCAAAACGTACAAAACAAGAATGTTAATTGAAGTACAAACACTCAACACTCGTACTTTATGTAATTTGTAGAAGTCATCAGTTTGTACATCTCTAGTGCTACAAATAAGCACTTCGAAAACTTTAAAAACGTAAATAAAATCGACCTTTAAATACTGTGTTAAATTACGAACATTAATTCTGAACCCGAACAACGAAGCTTTTAACGACTTTCATCAGCATATTTTATCAAAAGAATGGAATTCTGCAGTTAACATGTGTCAAAAGCTCTTATAAGAAGTAATAAGTGTTACATAAGATGTTACCAGTAAAATAACAGACCAGGCTGATGAAGATGTTGCAAGTGAATTATAAGATCAAACTTATTGAAATGTTATACGTGAAGTATCAGATCGAACTGATTAAAATGTTCCAAGTGGAGTATCAGATCAAACTTATTGAAATGTTACAAGTGAAGATTCAGGTCAAACTGATTAAGATGTTCCAAGTGAAGTACCAGATCAAACTTATTGAAATGTTCCAAGTGAAGTATCAGATCAAACGGATTAAAATGTTCCAAGTGAAGTATCAGATCAAACTGATTAAAATGTTCCAAGTGAAGTATCAGATCGAACTGATTAAAATGTTCCAAGTGGAGTATCAGATCAAACTTATTGAAATGTTACAAGTGAAGATTCAGGTCAAACTGATTAAGATGTTCCAAGTGAAGTACCAGATCAAACTTATTGAAATGTTCCAAGTGAAGTATCAGATCAAACGGATTAAAATGTTCCAAGTGAAGTATCAGATCAAACTGATTAAAATGTTCCAAGTGAAGTATCAGATCGAACTGATTAAAATGTTCCAAGTGGAGTATCAGATCAAACTTATTGAAATGTTACAAGTGAAGATTCAGGTCAAACTGATTAAGATGTTCCAAGTGAAGTACCAGATCAAACTTATTGAAATGTTCCAAATGAAGTATCAGATCAAACGGATTAAAATGTTCCAAGTGAAGTATCAGATCAAACTGATTAAAATGTTCCAAGTGAAGTATCAGATCAAACTGATTAAAATGTTCCAAGTGGAGTATCAGATCAAACTTATTGAAATGTTACAAGTGAAGTATCAGGTCAAACTTATTAAAATGTTCCAAGTAAAGTATCAGATCAAACTGATTAAAATGTTCCAAGTGGAGTATCAGATCAAACTTATTGAAATGTTACAAGTGAAGTTTCAGGTCAAACTGATTAAGATGTTCCAAGTGAAGTACCAGATCAAACTTATTGAAATGTTCCAAGTGAAGTATCAGATCAAACGGATTAAAATGTTACAAGTGAAGTATCAGATCAAACTGAATAAAATGTTCCAAGTGAAGTATCAGATCGAACTGATTAAAATGTTCCAAGTGGAGTATCAGATCAAACTTATTGAAATGTTACAAGTGAAGATTCAGGTCAAACTGATTAAGATGTTCCAAGTGAAGTACCAGATCAAACTTATTGAAATGTTCCAAGTGAAGTATCAGATCAAACGGATTAAAATGTTCCAAGTGAAGTATCAGATCAAACTGATTAAAATGTTCCAAGTGAAGTATCAGATCAAACTGATTAAAATGTTCCAAGTGGAGTATCAGATCAAACTTATTGAAATGTTACAAGTGAAGTTTCAGGTCAAACTGATTAAGATGTTCCAAGTGAAGTACCAGATCAAACTTATTGAAATGTTCCAAGTGAAGTATCAGATCAAACTGATTAAAATGTTCCAAGTGGGGTATCAGATCAAACTTATTGAAATGTTACAAGTGAAGTTTCAGGTCAAACTGATTAAAATGTTCCAAGTGAAGTACCAGATCAAACTTATTGAAACGTTCCAAGTGAAGTATCAGATCAAACTGATTAAAATGTTACAAGTGAAGTTTCAGGTCAAACTGATTAAAATGTTCCAAGTGAAGTACCAGATCAAACTTATTGAAATGTTCCAAGTGAAGTATCAGATCAAACGGATTAAAATGTTCCAAGTGAAGTATCAGATCAAACTGATTAAGATGTTCCAAGTGAAGTACCAGATCAAACTTATTGAAATGTTATACGTGAAGAATCAGATCAAACTGATTAAAATGTTCCAAGTGAAGTATCAGTTCAAACTTATTGAAATGTCATACGTGAAGTATCAGATCAAACTGATTAAAATGTTCGTGGTGAAGTACCAGATCAAACTTATTGAAATGTTATACGTGAAGTATCAGATCAAACTGATTAAAATGTTCCAAGTGAAGTATCAGTTCAAACTTATTGAAATGTCATACGTGAAGTATCAGATCAAACTGATTAAAATGTTCGTGGTGAAGTACCAGATCAAACTTATTGAAATGTTATACGTGAAGTATCAGATCAAACTGATTAAAATGTTCCAAGTGAAGTACCAGATCAAACTTATTGAAATGTTATACGTGAAGAATCAGATCAAACGGATTAAAATGTTCCAAGTGAAGTATCAGATCAAACTGATTAAGATGTTCCAAGTGAAGTACCAGATCAAACTTATTGAAATGTTATACGTGAAGAATCAGATCAAACTGATTAAAATGTTCCAAGTGAAGTATCAGTTCAAACTTATTGAAATGTCATACGTGAAGTATCAGATCAAACTGATTAAAATGTTCGTGGTGAAGTACCAGATCAAACTTATTGAAATGTTATACGTGAAGTATCAGATCAAACTGATTAAAATGTTCCAAGTGAAGTACCAGATCAAACTTATTGAAATGTTATACGTGAAGAATCAGATCAAACTGATTAAAATTTTCCAAGTGAAGTACCAGATCAAACTTATTGAAATGTTATACGTGAAGAATCAGATCAAACTGATTAAAATGTTCCAAGTGAAGTACCAGATCAAACTTATTGAAATGTTATACGTGAAGTATCAGATCAAACTGATTAAAATGTTCCAAGTGGAGTATCAGATCAAACTTATTGAAATGTTACAAGTGAAGTATCAGGTCAAACTTATTAAAATGTTCCAAGTAAAGTATCAGATCAAACTGATTAAAATGTTCCAAGTGGAGTATCAGATCAAACTTATTGAAATGTTACAAGTGAAGTTTCAGGTCAAACTGATTAAGATGTTCCAAGTGAAGTACCAGATCAAACTTATTGAAATGTTATACGTGAAGAATCAGATCGAACTGATTAAAATGTTCCAACTGAAGTATCAGATCAAACTGATTAAAATGTTCCAAGTGAAGTATCAGATCAAACTGATTAAAATGTTCCAAGTGGAGTATCAGATCAAACTTATTGAAATGTTACAAGTGAAGTTTCAGGTCAAACTGATTAAGATGTTCCAAGTGAAGTACCAGATCAAACTTATTGAAATGTTCCTAGTGAAGTATCAGATCAAACTGATTAAAATGTTCCAAGTGGAGTATCAGATCAAACTTATTGAAATGTTACAAGTGAAGTTTCAGGTCAAACTGATTAAAATGTTCCAAGTGAAGTACCAGATCAAACTTATTGAAACGTTCCAAGTGAAGTATCAGATCAAACTGATTAAAATGTTACAAGTGAAGTTTCAGGTCAAACTGATTAAAATGTTCCAAGTGAAGTACCAGATCAAACTTATTGAAATGTTCCAAGTGAAGTATCAGATCAAACGGATTAAAATGTTCCAAGTGAAGTATCAGATCAAACTGATTAAGATGTTCCAAGTGAAGTACCAGATCAAACTTATTGAAATGTTATACGTGAAGAATCAGGTCAAACTGATTAAAATGTTCCAAGTGAAGTATCAGTTCAAACTTATTGAAATGTCATACGTGAAGTATCAGATCAAACTGATTAAAATGTTCGTGGTGAAGTACCAGATCAAACTTATTGAAATGTTATACGTGAAGTATCAGATCAAACTTACTGAAATGTTATACGTGAAGTATCAGATCAAACTGATTAAAATGTTCCAAGTGAAGTACCAGATCAAACTTATTGAAATGTTATACGTGAAGAATCAGATCAAACTGATTAAAATTTTCCAAGTGAAGTACCAGATCAAACTTATTGAAATGTTATACGTGAAGAATCAGATCAAACTGATTAAAATGTTCCAAGTGAAGTTTCAGGTGAAACTGATTAAGATGTTCCAAGTGAAGTACCAGATCAAACTTATTGAAATGTTATACGTGAAGTATCAGATCAAACTGATTAAAATGTTCCAAGTGGAGTATCAGATCAAACTTATTGAAATGTTACAAGTGAAGTATCAGGTCAAACTTATTAAAATGTTCCAAGTAAAGTATCAGATCAAACTGATTAAAATGTTCCAAGTGGAGTATCAGATCAAACTTATTGAAATGTTACAAGTGAAGTTTCAGGTCAAACTTATTAAGATGTTCCAAGTGAAGTACCAGATCAAACTTATTGAAATGTTATACCTGAAGAATCAGATCAAACTGATTAAAATGTTCCAACTGAAGTTTCAGGTGAAACTGATTAAAATGTTCCAAGTGAAGTATCAGATCAAACTTATTGAAATGTTACAAGTGAAGTATCAGATCAAACTTATTGAAATGTTGCAAGTGTAGTATCAGATCAAACTTATTGAAATGTCACAAGTGATGTTTCAGGTCAAACTGATTAAAATTTTCCTAGTGAAGTACCAGATCAAACTTATTGAAATGTTATACGTGAAGTATCAGATCAAACTGATTAAAATGTTCCAAGTGAAGTACCAGATCAAACTTATTGAAATGTTATACGTGAAGTATCAGATCAAACTGATTAAAATATTCCATGTAAAGTATCAGATCAAACATATTGAAATGTTACAAGTGAAGTTCAGGTCAAACTGTTTAAAATTTTCCAAGTGAAGTACCAGATCAAACATATTGAAATGTTATACGTGAAGTATCAGATCAAACTGATTAAAATATTCCATGTAAAGTATCAGATCAAACTTACTGAAATGTTGGTTGTAGTGAATTTCATGTGTATGAAATCCTAAATGTAACATCAGAGAAACCATAAGATGGCGATAAACCACAAGAACGGACATACGTTTCACTCGGCTTATCAGAAAAAAAAGTGTTAAATTCCTGATTAAAATCCAGCATGTTTTGACATAAAAGGGCATGTAATTGCTCACATCACTTATTTCCATTATTTCCCAGCTGTATATTGGAAGACTGAAATAAGAAGATATACACACAACACTGTAGAAAACTGCATTCTATGAAGTAAATACTTCTGTTGTACATAAGAGAGATTTCATAACCACGTGAATGATGAAGTAGGTGGACACATCACTTCTGTTCCTGCATGTTCTCATGAAACACAAGAAACAGTAGACAGATATCGAAACACATGAGAAGAAGACGAATGTTTAATACTACTAAGAGATAATTAAGTCTTACGCTAAATCAATATCGAGAAACCAAACTTGTAATAGCCAACAAAATAAGAAATTTCTCGTGAAAAACAAGAAGTAAACAGTTTGATATAGAATGGATAAAACCACCCATTATCAGTTGTGACCACATTAACAACAGGGATTATATAAAAATAAACATTGATGATAAAAAACGAAAAGTTGTTTGTTTTTTTATTTCGCGCAAAGCTACTTGAGGGCTATCTGTGCTAGCCGTCCCTAATTTAGCAGTGTAAGACTAGAGGGAAGGCAGCTAGTCATCACCACCCACCGTCAACTCTTGGGTTACTCTTTTACAATCGAATAGTGGGGTTGACTGTCACATTATAACGCACCCACGGCTGAAAGGGTGAGCATGTTTGGTGCGAGGGGATTCGAACCGCGACCCTCGGGTTACGAGTCGAACTCCTTAACCCACTTGTCACATTTATATTTATAAAGACACAAGATACGACGGCATTCATCGACTCTAATTTAATGTAATATAGATATTACAGTGTAATATTACAAAAGCGGCCCACTTTACACGTATGATTATCCAGTGTACAAGCATTTCCACTTCTTATTTTCCTGAAACTGATGAAAAAAACTAGGAAAAAGATGTGATTTATTTCCCACATTATGAGACAACAAATAAAAAGCAGTTGGATCACTAAACACCTTTCTCACCTGAAGCTGGTGTTGTGCTAGTAAAGAAACGTTTGAGATACATTACTATTGGTATAATCTTACAACAATTTGAGACCCAGTTATTAAAATTTTGGAAGTTTTACCAAAACTATTATATAAACTCGACAAGGCCAAGCGCGTAAGGCGTGCGACTCGTAATCCGAGGGTCGCGGGTTCGCGCCCGCGTCGCGCTAAACATGCTCGCCTTCCCAGCCGTGGGGGCGTATAATGTGACGGTCAATCCCACTTTTCGTTGGTAAAGAGTAGCCCAAGAGTTGGCGGTGGGTGGTGATGACTAGCTGCCTTCCCTCTAGTCTTACACTGCTAAATTAGGGACGGCTAGCACAGATAGCCCTCGAGTAGCTTTGTGCGAAATTCCAAACAAACAAACAAACAAACGACAACACGAAGTTCAACAATACAGACATTAGTACAGAATCAATAACGGACTACAGTGTAAGCAAATAACAAAGGAAAAGGTAAACAATTGGCGACAGAGAAAGGTAAATATGTCGTCATCATTTTGTACCACATTTGAATAACTGCATATTTGGTTTTTATTCATAACGGTTTTAACGCTTACTTTGTGTTTTGAAATACAAACCATTGCAGCTGTTCCAGAAAGTCTTTAAACATAAAAAAAAAATTAAAAATTAAACACCACAACTTAAGGTAAACTTTTAAAAACTGTTTTGGACACGAAAGTACGAAACTCGACGATGTTGATTTTTCATATTTATTTTACAACAAGAAAATACGAAATTCAACAATACTGACTTTTTCAGATCTCTTAAAAGTATTCTAAACATAAAAATACAAAACTCAGCTGACTTTTACACATGTTAAAAACGAATGGTGTGAGTAGCGAAAACACAATGTAGAGGAGCGAACAACATTTCGACCTTCTTCGGTCATCATCAAGTTCGCATGTATAATTTTCTCCACAAGTGGGTTTTCTCGTCATCACGGATCAATACTAACTTTTCAAACGTGTTTTAAACAAGAAAATACGAAATTCAACAAGACTGACTTTTGCAGTTGTTTCGGGACAGTTTCAAGTACAACTATCGCGGACATGTTAAATATGTTTTAATACACTGAAGGAAAGCCCGACCTATTCTTAACATGACCCAGTAGTTGGTTAGAGCATCTAGATGTTCACGTGCATTTATTCTGTAAATTTAAATTTGATTATTAATACATTCACTGAAAGTACAGTATGTCAATGATTAACTCGGCTATTGAATACAAGTAACCTATGTTTTCGTTGTTGTTTTTACAGTAAAGTCACATTGGGCTATCTGCTGTGCTCACCGAATGGAATTTAAACCCTAATTTTAACGTAAATCCGTAAGCTTTCCGCCTTCCACCAGGGGAAGGGGGCACACAAGTAACCTACCTCCTTTTATACGCACATCTCTGCTACCAAGTGTTCCCACGACGTTTGAAGCAACACAAATGTAAGTAGCATCATGTATATCGGGCCTATAATTGTCGCTCGAAAGGACGGAAAGAAAAGTGACCCGTCTGACCGGACATGACGTAGCCCAGGTACATCTCCTATGTCACTTCCGTCCTTATGCGTCCACGTAATACGAGGAATCGGACTGCCTCGTGCTGAACAATGAACCATAGTGTCGGTATTATTGTCGAATTCAACAAGTGATGGCGGTTCGTGGACAAATCGTGGTCCGAAACGGTCTAGGGATGAGGCAACACAAAGCTCTGGAAAACAAATCGACCATTAAAAGTACTTGTTTACATAAACAGCAAAATTAAACATTTAAAAAAATGAAAAATTTATAAGTCCTGGCTTCATTATCGTATGTATGAAAAGAGTCTGAAAATGGGAAGTAAAATGTCTCTGTTTGTGAAAGCTTATAAACGATTATCAAAATTGCACGTGTTTTGTGACGTCACCAGTTATTGGTTTTCTACATATTTTCACTTTTATTCACTGAACATGTTGATTTTTTTGTTCTTTTGACCCCACGACTTTATGGGTGGTACATCTTACGTTTTACACATTCCTTTTATAAGTTAAACATGAACTTTGGAGGCGCTTCTATAATTTCTACATAACCTGATTTTAAAGGTGTTATTACACTTCTTTTACGACGTCACCTTTATATAAAACATTGTGTTTAAAGGTGCAATCATGATTCTTATAAAATATGGTGTTTAAGGGTACTATGATGATTCCTATAAGACTTGGTGTTTAAGGGTACTTTCATGGTTTTTATAAGGTATTTGCTTAAATAACAAATACCATAGGAGTGAACTGTTTTATTCCTTACACGAAGTTAACTTTAAAATGCCTTTTTTCTGTTATGGTAACAACTGGTTATTTCCATCTTGTTACCGCAAGCTATTCTTGTGATTATGTATCTCAGAACGGCTAGTATGGGTATTAACACTTTTACTAATAAAGCATAAAACAACGTTTTGACCTTCCTAGGTCATCTTCAGGTTAACAACTAGAGTTTACAACTGACCGTTACTGGAGACATGTCTTAGGATGAGAATATAAACGGGTACGGGATTTTAGGGGCGTTGCGGTTAGTTGTTAGGTTATTAATTAGTAAAGGTATAAAATTAAACCAATGTAAAGGAACATCTTTACTAATTAATAACCTAACATCTAATTGCAACGCCCCTACAACCCGTTTACTCGTCCCTAAGACACGTGTCCAGTAGCGCTCAGTGGCAAACTCTCTCTTTGTTAACCCGAAGCTAAACTAAGAAGGTCGAAACGTTGTTCTCAGCTTTATTTTGGTAAAAGTGTTAATATCTATACAAGCCGTCCTGAGATACATCTCGACTTTCGAGTGGGTTTCTCGTCGTCACGAATTATTTTAATGATTACTTGTTAAAGCACAGCATTAAGCTACAATGAAATATTTATTTTATAGTATTCTGTTTTTCCTAAAGTATTAGGTTTTGTGTACAACAACCAAAAGTTGTATTATTTATCTATTTTATGACACAAAATGAACGTGAACTGTTGATACATGTAATATTAAATACTTTATAAATGTTCACTTTTGTTTAATTACGTGATAATGAGGGAAAAATGTTCTTCCTGCCTACTTTTGTAGCACAATATTTCCAATTGTGTCTCCACTTACGTTATTACTTAGTCTTTAGGGTGGAACATTTAGTTTACTGTACAGTCATAGAATGGTTCTATTCGCTCCATTTGTTGCACGATATTTAAGATGCTAACTTTATTTTCTTATCACATGATGTTGTGATTAAAATAAAACTGTCTGTAATTCTTAGTTGCAGAGAAAAGTGTAATATATTATCTTTAATTTATTTTCCGAGTATCTCAGCTTTCTTCAAGTCTGTTTGTCGCTAACATCGCATGGCACGTGTTTCTGTTTACTCGGAAATTATTTGTAATACAAATGTAACGTGTCACTTAACAATTAATTTCCTCGTTCTACGTTAGCTCAAATTTAATATTCCATTTCAGCAGCCTTACTCTAATAAAACGTCAATTTTAGACCGTTACTCTTACAAGTAATGTATGGTACCCAAGGAACAAAAACTAATTCTGTTGTCAGAAGAGTGCGGCTAACCCCACACTGTTGATAACCGCGTTTTTTTCTTTCTCTTTCTCTCTATTTTGTTTCCCCACTTAGGTGATTGGATTGTATGCAGTGTTACCTTATTTATAAGATTAACCAGAAAATTCTTTCACATAAAGGAAGTTGAAAAATTAATCACTCTGAAGTCTAAAACGTCGGTTGTTGTTGTTTTTTTTTTCCAAACTTTCCTTCGTTACACGTGATTTTCACAGAAACAAGCACGATGTTTCTATTTTGATGTAGCTGGTACTCATCAGAGTTCACGAATTAAAAACACGTCCTGTTTTTCGCGCAAGGAAATTATCAGGCAAAAGCTGACGAAACACCTACACAGCGCCGTGCTGAACTTTATAGATAAGTTTGGGGTTAGAAAAAGTAATGAATACTTTGTGAAAGAATTATGGAAGCGAGTTACAAAGAAATAAGGATAAGATTTTATACCGTTTTTATTTGGATTCAGAACTTCTTAAGAATAACAAAAAATGCCAGTTTTTTTAAGAGTATGGCAGTAAAGTTTTAAACTTATTATAAATGAGCTTCAAACTAAATATAAGAATACGGACAACAAAACACGGCTTTGAACCTTTTTAATAACTGTAGTGAATGGGTTTATGAAAGGCTTAGCAAACAAGAAATTTCTAATTTAAACGTATCTACTTTTTGTCCTACGATGCTTATCTTGTTAGTTCCCTTGAGTTTAAAGTCGTCTCGTGCTTGTTATTACAACGTGCACGCACATAAACCTTTGGGGCAAAACGCGGTATACGCATGCTCAAACCAATAACATACAACATTATCATGTGGACGTGTTTATCACGTTTCTTTAAAAGTATTGTTTCCTAGGTGACCATGAAGGAGCTAGAAAACAGAAAACGTTAGCACACTTTTTCCAGTACACAATTTAGCACAGTTAAACTGTAAAATTAACACACTAGAAGTTTGTTTTGTTTTTTAGAATTTCGCACAAAGCTACTCGAGGGCTATCTGTGCTAGCCGTCCCTAATTTAGCAGTGTAAGACTAGAGGGAAGGCAGCTAGTCATCACCACCCACCGCCAACTCTTGGGCTACTCTTTTACCAACGAATAGTGGGATTGAGCGTCACATTATAACGCACCCACGGCTGGGAGGGCGAGCATGTTTGGCGCGACGCGGGCGCGAACCCGCGACCCTCGGATTACGAGTCGCACACCTTACGCGCTAGGCCATGCCAGGCCTAACACACTAGAAATGACAACGAAAACGTCCTCTTCTGAACTCGTATCTTTCAAACATTTTCACGACGTTACACCATAATTTTGAACTGACTAGATGAAAGAAAATCTTTAACAACACAAACCGACAATTCTAGGGCTACCTCGACTAAAAAGTGGGGTTTGACAGTCACTCTTACAACACACCCACAGAACAGACCCAAGCGGCGGAACGTGTTTACGCTGCAACAGATCGTGAACTCAATTTACATGTAACTTTACATCAGCTAATAAACCTATTGCTGACTCTCTTTTGTTATAACACACACCCTGGACAAACATTTTACAAAATAACCAAACTTTTGTTATTAAAACATTGTCCAAATTTGGGTTATGATTTACCATATTATTCTCCAGGATTTAGAAATTTAAACTACTGCCTAGCAGAAAGTACTTTCGAGACGTTTCTTTGTTCTGAATTAAACACAGAGCTACACAGTCTGCTATCTGTGCTCTGCCTACCACGGTTTCGAAACCTGGTTTCTAGCGGTGTGAGTCCGAAGACATACGGCTACGTCACTGGGGGAGCGCCTTTAAGAAGAGTTCTACGTTAGAATTTTATTTTGAATAATAACAATACTGCATTATCGGCTAATTATTTCGAAACGTGTTTTTTTAGTGGCTCGCAAATACGAATTAACGATGAAGATTTGTATACGATAAAACAATTTCTTACCTGTATAAAGTGATTTTGTTTCTTCTCTCATTTAACAGTGCTTTCTTATGTGGTGTCGTTCTGAGATTTCTGAACAAGTGGCCCGATTGGTTGCAGATAACGCGGTCGTAGTTTACGTTATATCTTTTTCTCTGGCTACGACATTAATACGAGAAGTACGACCAACTAGAACTGTTTACTGTTCAATCAACTACGTCTTATGTATATATGCATAAATTCAATTTCTAACTTCTCTAGTTAACTAGCGCGGACGTTCATTACTCCATTTAACATCGAAAGTAAAGAAGAGAGAACGGCGGGTGGAGTCAGATTACATTGGTTAGATTCTGGAGATAAGGGTTAGTTATTACTGCATGGGTCTGGTTACAGACTCGAGTTCTAAACTATTCTCCGTGTGATAATTACCTGAATCTATGCGAGACTAAATAGCAGCGTAACCCAAAGAAAGCTCTCAGTTCAGATGACTATAATAAATTCAGAACACGATATACAAACATATATATATATATTCTTTATCTAACTAAATTGTTTTATTATTAGAGTGAAGAGTTTATCTATCGCTCAGAAGTTTTAAACAAAAAACTTGGTTAACAAAATTTATAAGTTTTACGGTGTTATTTATAGCTGTGTTACGTCATCCTTTATCGGTTTCGTATGCATAGATAAACATCAAAATTAGACAACAAATGAACTATTGTGTGAATATAAAGAAGAAACGAACCTTTAGCATTGAAATGAAATATAGATTATTTTTTAAACTAACCATATAAGTTACTGATCATTGTTGTTTGGAGGAATTGTTTCTGAATTTCTTGCAAAGCTACACGAGGGCTATCTATAGTAGCCGTCCCTAATTTAACAGTGTAAGACTAGAGGGAAGGCAGCTAGTCATAACTACCCACCAGCAACTCTTGGGCTACTCTTTAAACACCAAACAATGAGATTCACCATCACATTATAACGCCTCCAAGGCCGAAGGAGCAAGTAGTATGTTTAGTGTGACGGGAATTCGAACCAGTGAACCTCGGATTACGATTCGAGCACCTTGATCAACTAACCATGCCGGGCCCATGGGTGGTCATAAATACATCCTTGATTTAGAGCGTTTCTTTTAATTAACTTAGTTATAAAGTACCGAGTTACAGCCGCTGTTGCTGTTTCAAAATGGGCTATATGGTTCTCTATCCTCAACGGAAATCGAACCTCAATTACTGTTGTAAGTCCGTAAGCTTACTGATACATTCACAGAAGTCTCTTTAACACTGTGCTCAGTATTTAAATTACATACTGTTAAGGAAAATGACGGTATAATAGAAAAGAAAAATGTTTGTAACGTTTCAAAACCCTCCGCCAACACCTATTTGGTTTAATGATATTATTTTGACATAATACCCCCTCCCAATACGTGTATACTAGAATTTTTTTTTTTCAAATGGTTTTAAACACTGACCACAGTCAGGTCATTCTTAAGCAAATAGAAAAAGAATTAACTGGACCAAGCGGAGACATAAGTTCCAGGGGAGAAGAGGGGGATAGAGCATATAATCTATGCCATCTAATAATGACACCAGTAGATATTACTCCAGAAAGGTCTATATAGAAATTTCCTTCATTGGTTGCCGGGGTAAAGAAGGTAACACTGCACAACAATGTTTTTGAAAAGTTTTTGCTGATTGTGACAGGTACCTGGTGGGTATGCACAAATATAGTTTTGGTTTTGCTTCATCACGTAGGAACTCTGAGAAATAGACAGTTAACTGTTTACCGGCAATAACGTATTTAATTGCGTTTATGTTTCTAATACCCTATTAAGTTCAACATAATTAAAAGTGTTTTGCTCCTGATTTTCGTTTGTATTCAATGTCCGGTGCATCACGTTGCAGTGTCCAACAGTAGCCAGCAAGTATTGACGGATTCCAGTTGCCCTGATATCGTTTTTCTATTGTAGCAAAGTCCTGGTGAAACCAAAGATTTCGATGAAACGGTAAGTGGTGGGCAAATTTGGATGTGATTTTCGTGATCAGCAGCCAAAAATCTATAAAGAATACCTAACAGTGTTCAAGAAACAAAACCTTTGTTGTGCAGTGTAATCAGAGCTCTACGAGATCTAATACGAATGTGTAAGACATACGTATCAGTTCGCTGCTTGACGTAACACAGGTTGCAATTTATACAAAAATGCGAGAGAAAAAAAGAATTGTATAAGCCTAGATGGTACAAAGTTAATTACTTACGAGAAGAGTTATTTTGGTTATTTGCGCTAAGCTACACGAAGCCTACCTTCACTTAGCTATTTTTTACTTTTAAGTTATAGGCTAGAAGGAATACAACAAGTGTATGACACCAGCTACCAACTTTTGGGCCACTCATGTCTGACCGAATATTGGGATTTGACCATCACGCTCATAAAACACTAACGCCCCAGAATGCGGAAGACGATTTCTTTCTTTTCCTTTTTTTGGGGTCACGAGACCAAGTGATGGACCATGGTGTCTAGAATCTAGTAGGCTCATCACTGGATAAAGTTAGGCTTTCCGTAAACGGTTAAATAGTTATATTCAGGACACAATAATGAGGATCATGCGAAGTTGCTTCTCTATGAGGACCGTCTTAATTAGTGTTGTAATCGTTAGGCTAAGACAGGCTTAGTAGTTAACGTACACTCGCACGGTGATACTCTTAAGTAGTGCTATAATCTTTAGGCTGAAAAGGTTTAGTAGTTACCACATATTCGGACTGCGATAAACTTAAGCAGTATTATAATTATCAGGCTAAGAGAGGCTTAGTAGTTAACGTACACCCGTTGTGGCAGAAACACCCTCGCGATCCTGTGCTATGGATGCGCTAAGGGAACGATATTCAGATCCGCTATTTCTTCACACAAGGGTAGCCCAAGAATTAGGGATGGGCACTGCTGACTATTTGTTTTCACTCTAATCTTTCAGTTCAAAATCAGGGATGTTACAACCAAATAATTATTTCTATAACCTAGAGACGAAAATCGTGATATAAAACAAAATTACACTTGTTTTAAATTGGTTTTAAACACCGAAGTATTTCTTTAAGAATTTGGGAAATTCAAAACTCCTGGCAAGTCTGTTCATTTTAAATTATTGGTCACATAATGATTACTTTGCACGTGGGTGTCCATGGTGATGTATAATAAGAAAGGAGGGCTTCTATCAAGCAATTACAATACATAACATGCATAAAACTAAGAGATATAAGGTCGAAAATTGGGAAATAATTTATTTCGACGATATTAGTAAAGTAGGAGAGTTTGAAGGAGCCAACAATCATGACAATCCAACGGTTATTGAGCTGGGACTTTTTGCATTAAACAAGTTGGCCAAGAAATGGAAATCAGCCGTTTTGCGAACGTGTTCTAGAGTTATAGAAAGTAGATCCAGTTAGAAATCTCGGAGACTCGAGAGGGAAAAAGGGTGGAATTGTCGGGAATAAACACGAGGTTATAGAAAGTGTTCTCATCTTAGGCTCAGTTATCTTTGATACGTCATATTCTTATAGGAAAGTTGTGAGCTTAAAAAGTTATTACTCAACTGAAAACTTCAAGGACTAGTTAATCTGTGTCATTCATCAGAAAATCTCCTGGAAACAGAATAAATATGTTGGCCAAGAAGGTATATTCAAGCATTATCGTTGTGAAAGAAATCTTTAGAAGATGTACTTATCTCACTAATGAGTTCAGACTGTGTAAAAAAGTTGATACTGTTTAGTAAGTCAAAAACATTTAAAAAGTTCATGGCTCTATGGAACTAGTTAATCTTGTCAATAAACCTAGTGTACTTCAGAGGTCTCGTTCATTTGAACGACAATAAAAAAGATACTTTAAAAGGATTCGTTATTTCTTCGTATAAAAGGGGACTTTGAAGGAGATCTTGCTATTCTGATTCAAAGGGACCTTTAATGCCTTTAAGGTACTATCATGATTTTCATATGTCATAATATTTAAAGGCCCTAATTACTTTTAAATTAGGATAACATCAGGCTTCTCTTTCGCTTCTTATAATATAAAAATACTTTAAAGATATGTTTATAATGTTGAGAAAGCTAAGAATATACGTCATGCTCACGGCGTTGAAGGATAAATATACATTATAAAACGTACTTTCTTAACAAAATGTTAAGCTCCTTTCGAAGGTGGATTGGCTCCTTTTAAACAACAAAAAATATACCTAACTGACTAAACACTCCAAATTTTTAGAGCATAGACTTACCTCAACAAAAGTAAAAATAGCCCCAGAAGGTGTATTTTTATCATCGAAGAACAACAACGCAAAAATCTCGAAAATATCAAATCTCAGAAACACAGAAGAGATTTTGATGTAGTGAACATATTTAGATGTTGATAAATAATATTATATTATAATATTGATCATATTTAGATGCTGACTGTTTCATGAAAAAAACTAAGAAACGTAAAAGCAGTTTTCTAATAATTAAGATACTTAGAGTCCTGTAGAGCATTTATAACACAGAAGAGTAGAGAAATTTAAAATCAAAGATCTGGAGTTTAGTGGGAAGTATATAGATCAGAGACCTAGCGTTTAGTGGGAAGTATATAGATCAGAGATCTGGAGCTAAGTGGGAAGCATATGGATCAGAGATGTGGAGTTTAGTGGGAGGTATATGGAAGTTGTTATTTCATGATAAAAGATTAGAGATAAATTTATTCTGTTATAAAAACTAAAACAAAATGCGTTTTGTAACAATAGAAATTCTTAAAGGTGTCGCAATCATTCCATACTAATATTTCTAGCTCATGATGCATCGAAACCGTTTGTTGGTGTCTAACCCAAAGTATGTTTAAGATTCGATGTTCAACACCTTTCTTTTCTCAGATAAATCATTGTCTTAAATAGATGCTAAATTAACCTTATAATTATATTTATGAAAAGAGATCTGATTTTCGTAAGCTTAGTTGGAAAAGTGCTTACTAGAGTTGCGTAGTTAGTTGTTGCTTGTTAATATTTTACGTTATCGTGCAAGGACGCCTTACAACATTTTACTTAGTAAGTTATTTCTCATCATCTTGTTAATTGGGGGCATATAATACATGAATGAATGGGCTTTCAATTTTTGCATCGCTTTTTAATGTTAAATTTTATTTTCCCGGACGGAGGCCGAAGGCCCCCTGGAAGGGTTACCTGTTTTAGCCACTTGCACCACTACAAAGTAGTGTTTTGTTTACCAGTCAGTCAGCAGAAACTAAAATAACGTCATATAAGGGACGCCTAACGTTGCAATTTGTACTGTTCTGACGTGAGTAAGTTGTGTGAATGCTATGAATCACAATAATTATTTACTCTAAAGGAAGCAGCGTGAGCTGTGAACTTCAAAAGCAGCAAATAAAAATATTTTACTCTTAATATTTGTTTTATATACTCTTGAAACAGAGCACTTTAGGAGACCCTATGCAAGCGCTAGTTTAATATAAATATTTGATTGTAAGGGGTACGTTTATTTTGTCTTGAGAGCGTTTATCTGAAATAAGCGAAAGTCCCTGTCAAACGTCTTTTAGGTAGTGACTCTGTATCATTTAGGATGAGCGGTCACTCAGGGGAAAAGGAAATGCTGATACTGGTATTCCTATTATAATAAAATTAATATGCAATTTTAGAAGTTGTGCTCTTGTTGTTTGCTCGCTTCCAGATTTTGATTACTGTTCTTTATAAACGATTTGTAAAACTATTGAAAGTAATTAAAAAGTATACTCATTTTTATACTCACCAGTGATAGTCGATATAAAGAGAATAATATTAGTTTTCTCAGAAAATAAACCGATTCTGTTCTTAGAAACGTGTCGTCTCTTCAGTAGCTTCACTACAAACATCGTTACGAGCAACAAAGTCCGTTCGTTCGCCGAAAAGAATAAACTCAGAGAACGAATTAACGTAATGTAACGTTTTTGCCTTGTATAATGCTGTATTTTTAAGTACTACAATCTATACTCGAATTTAAGTTAAATACGCTTTACTATACTATTATAATACAATATGCGTATTTGTTCACCTAAAGAGAACAAAATCTTGAAAACATGGTGACAACACGGTACCAGATCTCATAGGTTTTTGTATTTCACAATCATAAGATTGTTCCAGTAATCTAGTTGAAATTTGGGACAACGTTCACGAGAGTTGGCACATTTCAATCTGTTATCTTTTCACAGTTCGTTAAATTGTTTATAAAATAAAGTTTTCAACATATTCGTGCAAAATAAACTTCGATATAAATATCTCAAAATATATCTAAAACACAGTCTTGAGACGCGAATAGAGTTCAAGGAAATAAGTTGATAATACTGTCAAAACTTCCACTGCCAAATTACTACCAGCTTACATCTGGTGCGCCCGCATCAAGAACTATCATACAACGCTCGTGCTCAGCTGGAAACTTCTTTGTTCCCTTCTACACGATAACGAAGTTTAACGCCCTCTAGCGAGCTCGCAAAGCACAACATTTAAGTTGAAGCCCATATTATATTCATATTTCGTTAGATGATATGACTGCCATTAGTAGAAGTCTGATTTTTAGAAGTATTTAGAATAGTTTATCGAACGTCCCCGATTATATTAACTATAAATGAAGTAGTTGGGTAACGAGTCTTATCTTTAAAAATATAATATAATAGAATACATGACAGAGTAAGATAGGTAAAGGCCAAACATGCAGGTAGCTAAGTATCAACAAGAATAACTTGAATATCAATAAAACCAGAACGGAACATAACTAATGTCTAAACAACCATACATCCAACAAAGTCGAAAACAGAAACTAACAGACACGTAAAGAAGTCATATTTGGTTATTTTATTTCGTAGTCCTAAGGACAGACATGTCAGCGACTTGTTTGTATAAACTTTGATAATGTTTGATTGTTTCATAGCCCTTAAGTAGACATGTCAACAAGTTTGTTGAGACTTTGGTACTGTTTGGTTGTTTCATAGTCCTAAAGAAGTAGACATGTGAGCAACTTATTTGTATAAACTTTGGTACTGTTTGATTGTTTCATAGTCCTTAAGTTGACATGTCAGCAAGTTGTAGAGACTTTGATACTGTTTAGTTGTTTTATAGTCCTTAAGTGGACATGTCAGCAAGCTGTGTAGAGACTTTGGTACTGTTTGGTTGTTTCCTAGTGCTTAAGATAGACATGTGAGCAACTTATTTGTATAAACTTTGGTACTGTTTAATTGTTTCATAGTCCTTAAGTGGACATGTCAGCAACTGTGTAGAGACTTTGGTACTCTTTGGTTGTTTCATAGTCCTTATGATCGTTGTATAATTAATTCAAAACAAACAAGACATGAAAGAGTTTAGAACTCAAGTTAAGAACAATAATGTTTCAAGATGAGTTTGAAATTGTAAACTTTGTAGTTTGGTTCTTTTTTTTTTCGTAAAACATTTATTTTTTACGTGAACGGGACGTAGTCTTAGGGTTACTGTGTCCGGAAAATAAATATGAGGATTCATGGTTCGCGCAGCACGGTCTCAAATACCCCTTCCCTCGTAATTTCCAATATTCGATTAGATAAAAGAAATCCAACAGGTGGCGTTCGAAACCGCTCACTGGTTACTTCATCTGTTGCCTGTAGTTCTACATTAAGAATGATTATTTATGGGTATCCCTCGTGTGGCTTTTATTCTAATTTTCAAAAGTAAGCAAAGAAATCAGTAGATTTATAGAACTAATAACTAAGCGTTATCAGAGGAACAAAGACATTCCGTAAACGCTTGCAAAAAAAAAAAAAAAAAAAACACTCGGATATTATGAGCCAGAGACCTTTAGTTTAACTCACTTAGTGAACGTTAAGAGTGCTTAGTATAGACCAGAACACAAATAAACCATGAGAGGAAGCCAGTGGATGATCAGAACCAGAGTTTTGTAACAATCGCTTTAAATATCAACTGAACTAGTTTACTATACTCAAATGTATCGAAATCTCAGTGACTTGATGAATATAGCTAGCATTATATGGAGATACCCCCCGCTACACAAGTACAAGTTCACGTGTTTATGACGCAGCAACCCATATTAGGAAGTAAGTGTAGATCCTAACTATCCCGAATGCACTGTTACTTAGTGCTCGCCAAAGAAGAAAGTGTTCGCGGGGGAATTACCAAAAGACGTTATGGATTCTCGCTGTAAACTTAAAAGGAAGAGGCGGTGACGTTAGAGCAAAAGTATTCACGCGGGAAAAGAAACTGTTAACTCGGTTAGAAAACAAAGTGATAAATTCCATTGAAAAACATATAACTACCTAAACATGGGAACAAATGGTGTTAACTTTGAATACATAAGGTATATGTCTTATAAAACTTATGCTTCTACAAATCAACATGCAGTGTGCTATGTTCCTTCGTCTAAGAGCAAAAGAAACATTAGAACCAACAAATAAACTATTTCATTATAAGCTATGACATGATCTGGTGGTCTGCAGATCGAGGGTTCGAATCCCACTCACTGAACATGCTCACCCTTTCAGCCTTACGGACGTTATAAAGTAACGGTCAATTCTACTATTCGTTGTTAAAATAATAGGTCAGCTAGTAGTTTTCCACAAACTTCAAAATAATTTAAAGAAACAGTTATAAAAGCTTACCGTTATTACTTGTTTTACTATCTTTGTATAGGTTTGGACAGATATATATCAGTGGCAACATAGAACAGTTTCGACACTACAATCCGATTGCAGAGTACGCGGTGGTTTGCTAGACATCTTAACGCTATTCCTTCCGAAGGCAATTTGCACGTTGTTAATCACTATGTTTACTAAAGCCTGACTGTGGAGAACAGGCATGTGTGAAAGATCTAACTTAAACCTACTTTCAGAAGACTGTTTCCACGTTGTTAATTACTGTATTTACCATATTGTGACTGTGGGTGAACAGGCATGTGTGAAAGATCTAACTTAAACCTACTTTCAGAAGACTGTTTTCACGTTGTTAATTACTGTGTTTACTGTATTGTGACTGTGGAGAGAACAGGCATGTGTGAAAGATCTTAACTTAAACCTACTTTCAGAAGAGTTTCAACTTTACGAATCAGTTTGATTTACACATTGGTTTAAAATGTTACTTATACATGGATTACACTGGGAACACTCGTTTTGTTGCATTTAAAAAAGAAGACTTTCTATAGTCAATTTGAGTGTGTTGATTTCAAATCTGAAGTCGGTTTTGCTGCATCAGCTTCAGATTTTATGCAATTTGACATTTTATTTATTTTTTTAATTTTTCGTTATATAGGAAATTATAGGAATAGCTTATCAATTTGTTTGTGTATTTTATTCAGGTAGGAATTTTGCGTTTGTACACTTCATCTGGACAATCTCGTTTAATGCTCCAGCAGTAGTCAGCCATCATACTTTTGTCCCAGCGCCCTTGGTAGCGTTCTTTCATGACCTTTAGGTCTTGGTGGAATCGTTCTCCTTGTTCGTCACTCACAGCCCCAGGTTGTCAGGGAACTTATCAAGGTGGCTGTTCAAAAAATGAAACTTGATGCTCATGTTGCACCCTTGAGATCACGAAAAGCGAGGAGCATTTTTGTTCTTCACAAGTTCACTGTAGTTCTCCGCCTTATTGTTTCCAAGAAATTTCTGAACGACTGCCACAAAGGATAAACCATGCTGCCTTTTCTGGCGGTCATCTTAGCAACAAACTGATCATCACGAATTAGGGTTCGAATCTGTGGGCCATCAACACGTCTTCTTTGATCTTCTCAAATGATAACCCTGGTAAAGCTGTGATGATGTGTTGGAAACATTCACCTTCGGTTTCCAGTGCCTTGACAAATTGCTTCATCAAACCTAATTTGATGTGAAGAGAGGAAAGATGATCTTATCTGCTTACAATTGGGTCTCGTATGATATTTGGCATGCCCTTCAAGGGTGTCACAGAATAGGCCAGTCCTTCTGGACCCAATGTCTGTCTCGTGCTCAGCTGTCCCACATACAGAGGAAACATGGAAACTTGGTGAAACCTTTCTGTTGTCCAAGAAGAAAGTTGACCATCTTAGTGCCTACACAAATGATCCAATTGTGCTCATGATATTTTTAATAAGTCCATGACCATTCTCATATCATCATAGTCTTCCCGAAACTTGAGTGACCGACAGGGACTGCTCCATAAACATTCCCATTATGTAAAAGAACACACTTTAGACTGCGTTTAAAACTGTTCTAAAAAAGGAGTCTCCATTCAGGGACTATAGTAAGGTACACCCAGTTCTTTGAGAAGCCCTTGGATGTCATGGCAGTAAACAAACTGTCTGTCTTCTGAAAAGAAGGTCACAAAAGCTGGTCACGCTTTCTGAAATATGATACTTTAACAGAGTGATCAACAAGATTTCTGCCTTGTAATCTTGATGCAAAAAAGCTCTGCTGCTTTCTTTGAAAGACCTAAATCCCACACTAAATCATTCAGTTCAACCTGGGGAAGAGAAGCAGAAGAGGGACAGAAAGGTTCAGTGTCTGAAGAACAGTTCTCCGATTGTGTACACTTTTCTAACAATTCACTGTCACAACTGTCTTGTTCCTTGTATCATGTCAATGTCTTTATCGTCCAATGAAGGCAAGCCTTTGAAACTGGAACAGAAACTTCTTCAGAGTACGGAGCAGGCCGAATAAGCACAGAATCATTTGGATACGTAATCTTATATCGGTTTTCTTCCCAACACCCGTTGTGTTTACCATGCAGAAATAACAGTCAGTTATGGTTGGTAGGTTCATGCCAAATAATTGGAACACCAAAAGGCAGACCATTGCGTTTTCCTTTGGTCCAATCTTGAAACATTTCCTCAACAATTGTGGCACACAACATGAGGAGCCATTGCTTGTCTTGATCACCAAGATGAACTTCAAAAAATATGCCTTGTAGGCAACGCTTGACAAACGAGGATATGTTATGTCTCTGACGATTGAGTGTGTAGCATCCATATATGTAGAAGGCATCAGGCTTGTTTCTGCAATGATATCTATTTTGGAAGCCATGTTTGATTTGAAACAAATAAAGAATGATCAAAATATTAGAAGCTATCTATATATGGACGTGAAAATGCTTATACATGGTTTCACGCAAGTTCACATTTGTACAATTTAATTAACCTCAAATTGCATACAAACTAGAGCTTGTAGAGAAAACTAATTTCAGATTTGAAATCAGCGCCTAAATCCTTTAGGAATCAGTTAAAATATCCAATGCAACTCAAAGTTACTGAAAAGTGTTCTCCAGTGTTATCAAACTTATTTTTTAACTCTGATTTTTAGAAGACAGAGTTTAGGTTCTCAGGATCAGAATGTCATTACAGCGTTTGCGATGAGAGTAGAACGTGGGGTGATCTGTCAAAAGGTGTTACCTAACGCTACATTTATGCCTCCTTTAAAAAAAAACATCCTGGATTATGGTGAGGTTATTGAGATGAAAGAAATTGCATTTTCCACTGATAGGAATCTGCTGGAACTGTCTTCACAAAGTTTCCACCAAAGTTAATGTTGTAAAAACGTTTCACTAACGATCATTGTTAAGTGTTTCCGTCTATTGTTAAAACAAACGCATCATTTTGTTAGAACTCACATTATGTCAATAATATGTTCGGTTTGTTGCTTAGAACTTTGTCATCAAAGACTATCCTACTCACTTATATATATTACGAAGAACACCTACAGTAGCTAAAATGCAATATGTGTATAATTAGAAGTTTATTCACATACTCCAGTTTTTTGGTTTCTATGGCAGCATTAACTAAGAAACATAATTTTACAAATTTTATTGAATGACGTATTCTGCCATATACACTCTTGTATTAACTAAGGAAATACCTTATTAGATTATTGGCACACCAATTGCATAACTGCAAACCAAAACAGCTAAATACATAAATTATCTAAAATATATCAACTTAATAAATATATATTTACTGTTAAGTTTTCAGTTTAATAAAAACAAATGCAATTACTTGCTTAATGATTGGTTTTTTAGACGCATCTCTATAATAGTTTCTAGTTTTTTTTATAATAAATATCATTGTTATAACTAAAAGAAAACTCAGTTGTCTTCGATAGATTTCAAGAAGATGATTCCAGCCTAAACCTTCTGTAACGGCTAAGTTCCATAAAAACAAAGAAATGCTTTGAAGCTTTGGTGGAAGACATTTTTTGTTTTTATTTAATATGACTTCTGGGTTTTTATTAACCACATCATCTAGACACCAAGCTATTTTGTATATGTAAGATATGATGTATTGGGCGATTACGTTGGTCTTTATAAATACTTAGTAGTCGTATTATAATTAAACTAAAAAAAAAAAAAAAAAAAGGGAAATAACAAAATAACTCTTTGACTTTCCAAAAGAGTATGATAGTGGGGTGAATCTTGCAGAAAATTGCTCTCATCTTCAATGAACTAATAAAGAAATATAACAACATTTCAGAAGTTACTGGTGACCTTTGAGAGAAAAAACATTTAGACAGTTTTATAACAAGGCGACTTCATATTGCACCTATCTATTAATTCTGTTTGCAATTGTCAAGGATTCAAATAGCTACACTATTCTAAGCAAAATATATTGTAAAAATCGTAGTTCAATTTTTTCTTTTCATTTTATGATTCGAATAGGAGGAGACAGGCTTAGTAGCACATATAGAGCTTAAAATGGGGAGGAAATACATCACTATAAATGTGTGATACAATATAGTTAGTCGTGTTTGAGACCTTTCAGGACGGAAGGTAGTTGATAAACGTCATTCAACGTGTCTAATTCATATAGTTCAAATTGTTGGGGATAGTGTTAATAGTGTGGGGTAATGTATTTCATGATTCCTATTGGAGGTCGCATAGGTGAAAGGTGCTGTCTCAGTCATGTCCATTCCGTTCACTAAATAATAATCCTGTTGGACAAAGGCTCTTTCAATATAACATTTCAATAATACACTGCGTTGTATTTGTTCAAAATTGGTTGTAAACTCATGCAACTATTTTATCTACGTGATTATATTATCAAAATCCCCTATTGAACTTCACTGGGATGAGTCTGAACGTTACAGTAGCCAACGTTATCATATTTTAACAAATGAACTACAATGAATCAAATTACAGTCCAGCATGGTGTTGTTGTTTTTTTTTAGCACAAAGTTAAATAATGGACTATCTGTGTTCTGTCTACGGAGAATTATATTAGACTCAGTCCACGCATTGTTGTGGTGAAACATAACCCAACTCAATTTCAAATGGGTTCCTAATAAACTCAATAGTCAGTATATAAAATAAGCCTAAAATAAATTACTAAAAGTAAGGACGAAGCGCAGATATTATTGTCTTATTTTTATTGCTACAACATACTTAAAATTACGAAGAAAAAACGTTAGCTAAACCTAGAGTTGATTAACCTGGTTTGAAACATCCTAGGATTTATTTTCATTATTTGTTTATCCATCTCCTCTTCTCCCGATATAACCATTAATTTGTAATAACTCCATTCCACAAACATAATTCTCGCTGAATATATATTTTTAAACGTAGATCTCAATAATAAATTATTATACAAAAAATTTTTCTTCATATTTTCTATCATTAAAACGTATTTTAACCTGTAGCAATATTTAAAGTTTAATTATCTATCTTGCAATTATTAGAAATGCTTATTTAAAGTAATAACAAATTAGAAAATTCGTTTACAGTATTTAATTCAAAGTGCCCGTAAGTTTAGCAACTGTTGATCGATTTCCATATAAATACATAGATATACGATGACTGTCTTTTAAATTATCTGTTTTAGACAGGGGGTCACTTAGGTAAGATTCAGGTATAACTAATTTTATCTTTTAAAATTATCAATGTTTGAATGGCTTGCTTATTTGTTTAATTCAGAAGTTCGCGAAATGTTACACAATGAAGTTTCATTAATAAGTTATTTTAACTGATGGACTACAGGGAAGGTATCTAGCAAACATAACATTTTCAGCAATATGTTGGAAAAAAGTTATGAATAATAATTCTGTTTGATCCATATTTTCTGTCCTTATGACTAGACATGTAACGTTAGTTACATCATGAAATCTAACTACATCAGATCAACCAAGAACACCACACGTGAGAACAAAGAGTGATATTTAACAACCAAAGTTCACAGCGTTAGTTGCATCATGAAACTTAAAAAAATTATATGATCATGCCAGAAATCAATCAAAACACCACACGTGAGAACAAAGAGATTTTTTTAACAATGAAAGTTTACAGCGTTAGTTGCATCATGGAACCTAAAACATTATATGGTCATGCCAGAGATCAACCTAAAACACCACACGTGAGAACAAAGAGTGATATTTAACAACCAAAGTTTATACATCTAACTTAAGAATATGGAGTATTTTAAATATTGTAGTTTTCGCTCTTTATTTGTTTTATATATATTATTAAGTATTATCTTTCCACACTTAATAAACGTACATAATGTTACGTATTATAATTTATCCCGAAAGAGCCTCAATTTGTGATGCTACGAATTACGATTTCAAATAGCCTGAAACGGAGTTAAATTGTAATTTTGATTTGAATGCTAATTAAATATAGAAATATATCAAATTTATGATATCTGCCAACGAGACTGATACACAGAGTTTTCTTTCTTAATACAAATATATTTTAATGTACATACAATAATACGATTTAAAATAATGATTTATATTTATATAGGGTTTACAAACTTATAAATAATATTAAGTTTCTTTCCGGTCTGGAACTTACTTGATATCTTATCATGGGTTCATGATGAGCGAATTAATTCCGCGTAAACGTAAATATAATTCACGTAACAGGTAATGAGCTAGCTCTGACCTCATGCCGTTTACAAGATGATTTTTATCCTCTGAGGTTAAGTAATGATTTCGTATAAACATTGATGTCTGATGTGAATTTACATCAATTACCGTTCCTTTTCAAATATACATAGTTTCCTACAAAGTAATTGTACTCACGTCAGTATGTAATATGTTTACTATTCCTACAGTTTTCAGTCTTTACATACATTAGATGTAGGTAAGTAAGTATATATCCTCTTTACTCACGTCAGTACGTAAATATGTTTACTATTCCTACAGTTTTCAGTCTTTACATACATTAGATGTAGGTAAGTAAGTATAATATCCACTTTTCCGTCAATACGTAACTTGTTATATTTATTCCTACCAGTTTTCAGTCTTTACATACATTAGATGTAGGTAAGTAAGTATAATATCCACTCTTTACTCACGTCAGTACGTAAATATGTTTACTATTCCTACAGTTTTCAGTCTTTACACACATTAGATGTAGGTAAGTAAGTATAATATCCACTCTTTACTCACGTCAGTAGTAACTATTTTACTATTCCTACAGTTTTCAGTCTTTACATACACATTAGATGTAGGTAAGTAAGTATAATATCCACTCTTTACTCACGTCAGTACGTAACTATTTTTACTATTCCTACAGTTTTCAGTCTTTTACATACATTAGATGGGATGTAATTAAGTATAATATCCACTCTTTACTCCGTCAGTACGTAACTATTTTTACTATTCTACAGTTTTCAGTCTTTACATACATTAGATGTAGGTAAGTAAGTATAATATCCTCTTTACCTCACGTCAGTACGTAACTATTTTTACTATTCCTACAGTTTTCAGTCTTTACATAA
>NC_134832.1:137913105-137957175 GCF_004210375.1 Tachypleus tridentatus | reverse complement strand
AATAATTCTGGAACCAGCTCTTCGGAGACTCAAGTGGAGATAGGCCTAGTAGTATGTGAAAAAAATATAAAATGTATGTATATAGACGTGTGTGGTAATCAAAGTAAAGTTTTCAGTTTTCAGTGTTCTTCTAATCTCACAGAAACTAGAAACTGGGTATTTTGAATAATTTAATCATAACAGTAATAATAATAATAACAACAAGTAAAACAATTTACACAAATTTTATTTTATATTTTGCGTGGATTAGAGAGACAGGTTCTGTTGTAGATTACATGGTATATCACTTGTATTACGAACTTACTTATAAATGGGCGACTGGGTTTAACAATTTTTCTCTTTTATTTTCAGAAACAAATTTTCAGTTTAGCCATTCCATTCCACGTGTTGATGAAGACTACGTTTGTTTAGGGAAAATATATCTCTTTTATATGATATATATATATATGTAATATATGTGTATCCGTCCGTTTTCTCAAATATAAAACAAACAACATTTTTCATTCGGAACTTGTCTCCATTTCTGAAATCTGTGGTAAGTCCATTTGGCTGGTTTTACTAATAACTACGGTGATTTATTTTGTACAAAGTCACAATAAATAGTATAACTGTAAATGTAATCGAAAACGGTGAGATAAGCCTGTTTTAGTTATTTTTTTACTTTTCAGAAAATCTTTAGTTTTTCTACAATCAGTTCCGTCATTAATGATTCGTTTATAACACTTCAGATTTTAATTTATTGTACTTTCATTACAACTGAAATATCACTGCTACATTTCAATGAGCCTGAATTACATTATCTTTGCCTCAACAGCCGTGGTTATGAGTGCCCCGGATGTTCCACTATATATTGGTTTTCTAACTTCTGAGATGAAATGTCATTGTTGTAATTCTAGACTCTAGAGCTTGAGTGTTTCTTTTACACTTGTTACTAGGAAATATGCTTTGTCGATGTTTGAAAATCCTGGAGAGAAAGAGAGAGAGAGAAAAAAAGAGAGGATAGACTTACAGTACAGAATTTAAAGCTTCCAATAAAACATCTAAGAGAAAGTAAATCATCAAACTATTAAAAAGAGCAACTTTTGAACTTTGTTTTTTTTCGCAGTCAGACGTAAAGGCTTTTCGAATCTTTCTAATAGATGTCGCTGTTTCGTCAGATCCATCTCGAATGTGTTTTCTCGTTGTTTGATACTCAAGCCTCGTAAAAACTTGAATAAAGCTTTTGTGCTTGCGTAAGCAATTCCTAGATGGACTGGTGTTTATTTTATCATTGTTATAAAATTAGATAAAATATTGGTGTATTACCACTGTAGCAACAGTAATCTGTAATTAAAGTATTCATACGTATTGTGTAAATTTGTAATTATTCTTGTGTTTGTTAATAAAGATGTCTTTACTAAATCTCTTACGTTTTAAACCTCCCGAGCGTGTAAGTTAACACAAGTAACAATTGGCTCAATATGACCTTGCATAAAGCTTTTTGTTTGATAACATTTCAGTTGTTTTTAATTACACGTAACATTCTCGTACGTACCGTGTACAAATCATTGTGTGCTGCTCTCTCTAAGTCTTGAATTTAATTTCAACTGTATTAAAATAGTATACTTCTTTCTCCGAAAGGGGGCGGAAGGTCCTGCATAAATATACAGTAGTGTGTGTGTTGTTTGTTAGTCACTCGAAAGACACTAAAATGACATCATATAAGAGAAGCTTACCGTTACAATTTGTGCTGTTGTGACGTCAGTAAAACGTGCGAATGCCACCAATAGCTAGTAAAATTATTCACTCTCTAGGCCACAACGCAGCACGACAGACACATGAGCTTCCAAAGTAACGAAATAAGTATTTATTACTCTTGAAAGAGAACACTTTCGGGGAACTTGCAGAAATACAGCTACTGTTATAAATATTTTGAAAGAGTAGATTGTAATTTAAGCTTCTTTCAATTATATCTGTTTGAAACTAAAAGAAGTCAGTGTTTCCTCAGCACTAACAACCAAAATATGTTTAAACTAAAATATTAGAAGTTGTAATAGACTGATCCCAGAAGAAGTATTTGATGTCTATAATCACCTACAGTCCATAATTAAAGTATCCACTCCACTTTCTCCAGACTCAGTGAGGCTTACTGGGCTGCTTACTGCGAAATTCAACGTTCTGGCCACATTGGCTGTTGAATATGCTGCAGAGTTTCAGCTCTGGATGCGTTATAAATGTGACAGTTAACTTCGCTGTTCGGTTCACTCGCGTGAGCGGTGGGTGCTACTGAATGGTTACACTCTCCTTCTGGTCTGAAGTTTGAAATAGGGCTCGTTATACCTAAAACTTAGTCTTTGGCTTGGTCGTTTAGCCCATTTGTTGCCGAAGATGCCTCTTGGGTTTAAACTACGAAGAACGTCCACCAGTAACTGCTTTTCCATCCAGATTGAAATACAACATCAATATGTCACCTAATAACGAAATTAACACAATTCCGTGCCCCCTACATTAGCACAGCAGTATGTCTACGAATTTACAACGCTAAAAACAGGGGTTCGATTCCCATCCGTGGGCTCACTAGATAGCTCCATGTGACTTTGCTATGAGAAAACAGACATATTCGCAGTTCTCTTTAAACGCAGATGATTAGGCTAATATTGATAGCCTCGTTGGAGAACCTTTGAAATGCTTCCTTAACCCAATGAGTTCCTGAAAACAAATTCCAAACTGATATCCACTTTTAGATTCCGAACAGAAACAGTCCATATAAGGTTGAAACATGTTGCACAAGGTGTAATGGATCTTTAGAATTCAATACTCTACTATGTTTCATTTTTAGAAAATCTTAATACGGCATATTATTCTTTATTTGCTGACGTTTTACTTTTAAAATGAACAATTATTGGCAATCGTTAAAATCCAGCTGACTTTATAATAGCACTAAAACATTTTAATCGTAATGTCTCAATTTCTGTTCTATATTTTTCTTCCACGTTGTCTAGTTCCAGTCATTGTTTATTTAAAATACATTACCATCATTATTGGTTAATTTTTATACGTTACTGATCAATAATGTTAGATCTTATTTCTAAACGCAACACTACAAATGTGTAACACGGTCCTGCGAATTTAAACTTGATAAAAGTTGGTTTGATTTTAATAACAAATTTTCCATAATTCAGCTACGTTGATTTAGAAAAAAAATATTCACATTTTTTTTTCCATCACGTAATCATTTCTACTAATCGGGAAGAAAAAAACTTTACTTCGATCAAATTATTATTTCGCTTACCGCAATGAACATTTTTATTATTATCGAGTTTGTTAACGAAAATAGAAAATAAGCCGAAGGAAATGGTAGATCATTGATGTTAAACAAACATATATTGTCGTTCATCTTGGTTTTGTGAATGTGAAATCTACGTATTTTGGTCCAAAAACTACGTGTTGTAGTAAGTCTTTTATGTATTGCGTTATGACATTTTTAAAATAATTCTGCGCGTGTTTGAAAAAAATGATTTGGTTTGAATTTCGCGCAAAGCTACACGAGGGCTATCTGCGCTAGCCATCCCTATTTTAGCAGTGTAATAATAGAGGGAAGGCAGTTAGTCATCACCGCCTGCCGTCAACTCTTGGGCTACTCTTTTACCAACGAATAGTGGGATTGACCGTAACATTATAACGCCCCACGGCTGAAAGGGCAAACATGTTTGGTGTGACGGGGATTCGAACCCGCGACCCTCGGATTACGAGTCGAGTGCTTTCAGCACCTGGCCATGCCGAGCCTGGATTAAATGAATGCCGTTTTCGGATTCAGCTAAAAAGTTTAGAAAAATAAAAATATCGCAGACTCGTGTTCTCTGCGTTCTTTTCGTTGGAAAGATTCGAATGCCGAATGTTAGTCCTTTAAGCCACCCGCTTAGCGCTGAGCTCTAGAGTAACATATCACTTTAAGTTTATTGTTAATTTTCTTAAATCTCTAACATTTCCTTTTATGTTTATTTCAGTCAATGTCTGATTTCATGTTCTCGTGCCACGAGGCTGGTTGTTGGTGTTGCAGTTTGTTAATACCTATATTATCATTATAAAACATAATATTATAATGGCTCTAATGGATAAATATTATAATTTCCACCGTTCAAAGGGGTCTCTCCTGCCACAGATTCCGAACAAAATTTTCGATTTTATTTATCTATTATTTTTCTCAAAGAATGTTTTTTACCTTTTAGTTGTTTCGGCAGGTTAGGATGCTTGCCTTTGAATCCAAAGGTCTATTTTTCATATCCTGTTGCCATGAGACGGCGATCTGATATTTGGGGCTGTGTGTGCGCAGTGACAGTGACGGTCAAATCCTTTTATTCAATTAAAATATGCCTGGCATGACTAGCTGTTTAAGGCATCGACTCATAATCTGAGGGTCACGGGTTGGAATCCCCGTCGCATCAAACATCTTCGCCTTTCAGCCTTGAGAGCGTTATAATATGAGGGTCAATCCTACTATTCGTTGGTAAAAAAGTATCCCAAGAGTTGGCTGTGGGTGATGATGACTAGCTGCCTTCCCTCTAGTCTGACACTGCTAAATTAGGAACGACTGACGTAGATAGCTCTCGTGTAGCTTTGCGCGAAGTGCAAATATAAACAAAACAAACAAGATTCATCATGGCTAGTTAGTAGAAGAAATATTTGATGTAAGCCTATATTTTTATATCGCACCGTTCTTGTATTTCTAGCTCTAAGGAAAGTGCAATGATAAAACGCACGTCTGTTTTCTTATAGCAAAACCACATCGGGTTATCTGTTGTGTCCACCGATGGTAAAACGTATGCTGAATTTTTTCAAATGTTATCCACAGAGTTTGTTTGTTTGTTTGTTTTGGAATTTCGCACAAAGCTACTCGAGGGCTATCTGTGCTAGCCGTCCCTAATTTAGCAGTGTAAGACTAGAGGGAAGGCAGCTGGTCATCACCACCCACCGCCAACTCTTGGGCTACTCTTTACCAACGAATAGTGGGATTGACCGTCACATTATACACCCCCACGGCTGAGAGGGCGAGCATGTTTAGCGCGACGCGGGCGCGAACCCGCGACCCTCGGATTACGAGTCGCACGCCTTACGCGCTAGGCCATGCCGGGCCTATCCACAGAGAAAAGGTCGTTTCTTCTGAACTTATTGTTAACTTTGTAATTATGTTTATAAACAAGAAAACAAACTTAATAATAACATCACACTAGAAGCTGATTTCCTTAGACATAAGTGAACTTTTAATAAAATAATACATTCAATTTATTAACAAGTAAGGCAAAAATAACAACAATCAAACAGATGGCGCTGTTACAATACCCTCGGCCGAGTTATTTGACCGTTAGGTTTCATGAAAGTCCGTGAACGTGTACAATTTATTTCATTTATTATTAAAGAAAATGCGAAAAAAAAAAATAAAGGAAAATTATGGAAAGTATAATACTATTATGTTAGAATGTAATATTTTTTTACTTTGTTATCAGAGATACGAGAACAGGTTACACAAAGCAGCTGTTGCAGGTGTATTTCCGACAAGGCAGAAGGCTGTAAAATAGATCAATACGGTAACTTTTCCGGACTGTTCTTTCCCGGCAGGAACAACAATAATCCAGACATATGTGTAACATTCAGGAAACTTGCTGATGTGTTATGGCAGGCATAGTGTTGCTATGGTAACGCCGTAACCAAACAGTACTGAATAATATAGGTTGAATTCGATGTCGGCATAAATTTCATTATTAGAGAAAATTAACAAACCAACAACAAAAAAACGGGTTATTTTAAAACCACTTTCGACACAAAAGCATGTGAGTTGAAGAAACATGCATTGATATTCGAAAGAAAGCGGGAATATAAGATAAAATGTGAATGTGTTTACATTTATCAAAATGTGTTCCGTATTGCTACAATGAATTGAGATTATTTGTTGTTACGACATCAACGTGAAGCTATTCAAGTTACAACAACTGAAGCCAGACTTAATAAACTGGTTTTCCTATAAAGAGATATCACAGCTGTAGCCAGAACTAGTCATTTATTTTGACAGCATAATCTCGATAGTACGTAGTTCCAATATAAGTTTGAAAAATATGTGAATACACAGATTAACACATGCAATTTCAGTGTGCTATAAGTACACATTACTTATTTTTCGTTAGTCATATAAATTGTTTACTAAATCCACGCAATTATAGTCCACTTTTTGCACTGATTATTTGTTTTTCTTATTAAGCATATAACATATAAACTGCATCCACGCAACTTAAGCGCTTTATCAGTATTGATTCTTTACCTACTGCTAACCATGTAAATTAAACAAATCTACGCGCTTCAAAGACGTTACATGTGCTAATTATCTATTCTCCATTGATTATACAAAGTAAAAAGTGCATAAGTGATGTAAAACGGTCAATTTATAGTGTCGGAAATGAATCTTTAAGTTGTGACAACCATGTTTGAAGACTGCAGAAACGTTTTCTCACGTTTCCATAGTCTTGTACCCAATCAAGTCTTTTTTTTGTTTTGGAATTTCACACAAAGCTACTCGAGGGCTATCAGTGCTAGCCATCCCTAATTTAGCAGTGTAAGACTAGAGGGAAGGCAGCTAGTCATCACCACCCACCGCCAACTCTTGGGCGACTCTTTACCAACGAAAAGTGGGATTGACCGTCACTTTATAACGCCCCACGGCTGGGAGGGCGAGCATGTTTGGCGCGACTCGAGCGCGAACCCGCGACCCTCAGATTACGAAGCACACCCCTTAACGCGCTAGGCCATGCCAGGCCCCAATCAAGTCTTCCATATTCTCACGTTTCCATAGTCTTGTACCCAATCAAGTCTTTCATATTCTCACGTGCCTTTCTACTGTATTATATTTTCATTTCTACCATACTCTATCGTGTTCGCAGACCTTAAGTAGTTTATTCTGTTATATAAAACCATTAAAAAAAACAACTACAGAACTAAAATTTTTCATTCCAATTACTGTACGTTTTATAGTACAGCAATATAACACGCCTCTTGTGTAATATGCGCGTTTCCAAGTGTAGCTTAATCAATAAACATTTCACTTGGTTGTAAAACGCCGTCTCGAATGTTTCAATATTTTATCGGAGTTTGACCAGGCCTTGTTCCTTAAACTTGAACTTATTTACAGATAAACCAAAATTATTCGTTCATTCTCGGAGCGCAAGCTTCAAGATCGCTTCAGACTTTCAGCTATGAGCGTGTTATAGAAGTAGCAATCAACTCCATTATTCAAATCCAGAATCCAGACAAAATACTTACTCTGGTCAGTAGGTCAAAAGAAAAGACAGCTGTACCTTAACCCTAAAGTTCTCTGACCTCACCCTTTAGCCTATGTGCCCATAGGATGCCATTCTAGTTGATAATATTAGTACAGTTCTTTCTAAACTATAAAATAATATTTTTTGCTCCAATTCATTTGTTAGGTGCAACTAACATGAGTTCAGTATTGGTGTATATCACATATGATTATTTTTATCGGCCTTTTAAGAATACGATTAGAATTTCAAATGATATGTAATTAATTATTCTGTTGTGAAAACAGAAAGAGGCTAAGATTTATACTAAATTAAAAAAAAAAAATCGAAGTATTTTTAGTTCGTCTGTTATCGATTTCAGAGGTGTGTCAAAATAGTGTTAAAATTATCTTTTGTTCGCCCGCCTAGGAGCCCATATATTTTCAGATGGGCTGAATATGAAATCAATCCACGATAGGCTAATTAAGAGAAACCTCTGCAGTCTATTATAGCTTTTATAATGAATGTTAAGCCTACTATATCTGTAGTGATTCGTATATTAAATGTTTCGCACTGCAAGAAAACCAGCACTTAAAAACCAACTAAAATATTTTTTCATCACAATAACCAGCCACACTGACGAGTTCTCATATCTGAAGAAGGTCTCACAGTCAGCAACGTGTAGAAAAATTTAGATTGTTATTATTGCTTGTCTGATTAGATATACGTAAAGGATTAGTTTACCTAGCTGATTAGATATACGTAAAGGACTAGTTTACTTAGCTGATTAGATACACGTAAAGGATTAGTTTACTTAGTTGATTAGATATACGTAAAGGAATAGTTTACTAGTTGATTAGATATACGTAAAGGACTAGTTTACTTAGCTGATTAGATATACGTAAAGGACTAGTTTACTTAGCTGATTAGATATACGTAAAGGACTTGTTTATTTAGCTGATTAGATATACGTAAAGAACTAGTTTACTAGTTGATTAGATATACGTAAAGGACTAGTTTACTTAGCTGATAAGAAAAACGTAAAGAACTAGTTTACTAGTTGATTAGATATACGTAAAGGACTAGTTTACTTAGCTGATTATATATATATAAAGGATTAGTTAACCTAGCTCCTTAGATATGCATAAAGGACTAGTTTACCTAGCTTGGAAGATTGTAGAAGCAGCAAATATATTGAATTTTATTACGAACGTTAGAGTTATTTATTTAATTACTTTGTCGTTTGATGTCGTAACAAGCGCGAAATTAGTTTCAAATATTATCCTGCTGTCAACTGATCAAAGTTAACGATTCATACAATCTGTGTGTTACTTGCTGGCACAGTAGCTAGAGAGAACCAGAGCGACTACGAAACAAGATCAGTTACATAATGGATGTGGCACACTGGATTCTTAGTACCAGACGGGTGTCTGAGGGCTACTGTCTCACGGACCACCTATTCTACTAAGCGATTCGATACACTCTATTTTCATACTACTCATAAAAAACGTAAAGGGTCCATTTATTGCTATGACTTATCTGTAAGCTGAAAATAGTTGGTCCTCCATGCTGTAGGTGGCGCGCTATACTCTTATCAACGAATAGAAACAAATTCAACGAACCAGGAGATTCGCTCTAGTTTCTTATATTGTAGTTTGGCGTCGCGAGATAAGAAGTATTTGACCAATGAGGTTTGAGGTTCTTGTCTATAACAGATTTTACTGTTGAACATTTAACATCAAAGATACATACCACTAATCGTTTTGTTTTTTGCAACCATTAACAAGAATTGTTCCAATGTTAACTTACACTGTAGTTACTAACGTCATTCGTACAGTAGAAAAAAAAACAAATAAAAATTAATGCAGAAATATTCATAACTTGAAAATCAATTTCTTGTACCAAAATTTTAAAGGGAAATCAACGATTATTTTATGTTCTGGAGTGAAGCTTGTCATTATGTGTAGCTGTGTGAAAATGATTTCTAACCTCTGGTTCGCCCGGCATGGCCAAGCGTGTTGAGGCGTTCGACTCGTAATCCGAGGGTCGCGGGTTCGAATCCCGGTCGCACCAAACATGCTCGCCCTTTCAACGGTGGGGGCGTTATAAAGTGACGGTGAATCCCACTATTCGTTGGTAAAAGAGTAGCTCAAGAGTTGGCGGTGGGTGGTGATGACTAGCTGCCTTCCCTCTAGTCTTACACTTCTAAATTAGGGACGGCTAGCACAGATAGCCCTCGAGTAGCTTTGCGCGAAATTGAAAAATGCAAACTGACCTCTGGTTCTGCTTATCTTATCTTACTTCTTTCTTATACGTAGCTGTGAAAGTTTTACCCTATTTTGGATACACTCTACCAGTCTGATCATGTGAGAGACTAAACCTATTAGCCCTTGCGGGCTTATAGGTTCAGTTGACGTGTTTGATACGGTTTGTTTGTGTGAAATTAAGCACAAAGTTGCAAAATGGGCTCTCTGCCTTTGCCCATTAAGGGTATCGAAATTCGGTTTCTAACGGTGGGAGTCCGCTGATGTGCCGCTGTGCACATCAGTATATTATGTATATTAAAATGTATATAATACATTTTAAAATTTGAGTAGACATGAGTAGTAGGCAATGAAATTATAACCAAGATTGTAAAGTGTTTGATTTGACCACACATAAATATATGTTCGTTTGTGATAAAGCTTAAATAAAGCTTAAAGAAATATTGGCAAGATAAATTCGTGGATTTTCTAACCAGTAACACTTGCAAATGAATAACGCTTATTTTTCGTTTTGTTTTGTTTTTTTCTTTTAGAGCAAAGCCATATTGGGCTATCTGCTGTGTTCGCTGTGAGAAATCTAACCCTGGATTTTAGCGTTGTAGGTCCGCAAACTTATCGCTATTCTGCTGGGACACCGGTTTTTCGTAAGACATTACTTCAAAATTGAAAAAGACGTACAAGTTCATGATAAGATATTTTAAAAAGCAACTATTTTTGAAGAAATACTGGCACAAGTGATCATTCAACAAACATTCAAGTTCCTAAAGGTTCATTTCCTTGGTAAACAATAGATACACTAGTTAAGATTTACATACAAAAATCAGAGCATAAAGATTATAAGACTAGAAATTGTTAAAATCTAACAATGGCTTAGAACTCATGGTGGTGCCACATCTTGTAATCTTAGCTTTCAAAAGCAGTCACCAGATGGTTTTCAAAATTTCACTTCTAATCGAACAGTCATTGACTGTTAAGATTGAAAGCTAGGGATGAAAATTCCGTTGTTTTTTTTTTTCTTATCAATTCATCAGAACATCATCTCGTTGTCCAAAGGTTGTAAATATAATCTGACGTTACGAAAAATGTGCAACTATTTACATAACAGTGCTGAATGAAACATCAAACCTTCAGGGATTTGTCACATAACCAACACGAACTTTAAGAATAAATTCTGGCAAGTTGTTAAGAAGTAATAAAGAGGACAAATAATGTCGAGTATTTCTTTCTCTGAAGATGATTTGTAACTGATACCAAAAACATGAAATATGCTTCGTAAACTTACAGCTGTCATTAGCCTTCATTTCATAGGACAAGATGAACTGGAGATACATACTGATATACAGTTTCCCTGTAGTATTCGTTTCTTTATTAAATTGGAAATACGTTTTAGTTGCATAACAAGATAAGCGTTGGCATTAAAATCCTAAATAGCCTTAGCATAATTGTACACTGCCTTTGTACGTTATTGACCATTGATGCAATAGAACTCGCCAGTATAGATCAACCACTGTTACGCTTAACAGATTGGAATTAGCTTTCTATTCTTTTTTCTCACCCAGATAAAGTATGAACCTCAACAAGATAAAGTATGAACCTCAACAAGATAAAGTATGAATCTCACCCAGATAAAGTATGAACCTCACCCAGATAAAGTATGAGCCTCAACAAGATAAAGTATGAACCTCACCCAGATAAAGTATGAACCTCACCCAGATAAAGTATGAGCCTCACCCAGATAAGGTATGAACCTCACCCAGATAAAGTATGAACCTCACCCAGATAAAGTATGAGCCTCACCCAGATAAGGTATGAACCTCACCCAGATAAAGTATGAACCTCACCCAGATAAAGTATGAACCTCACCCAGATAAAGTATGAACCTCACCCAGATAAAGTATGAGCCTCACCCAGATAAGGTATGAACCTCACCCAGATAAAGTATGAACCTCACCCAGATAAAGTATGAACCTCAACAAGATAAAGTATGAACCTCACCCAGATAAAGTATGAGCCTCACCCAGATAAGGTATGAACCTCACCCAGATAAAGTATGAACCTCACCCAGATAAAGTATGAGCCTCACCCAGATAAAGTATGAACCTCAACAAGATAAAGTATGAACCTCACCCAGATAAAGTATAAAGTGAAATTCTTGTACCTTTAAAATAGAATCTGTACAAATACTTCCTGTTCTCATGTGGTGAAACGAAAAAGGTAATCAGAGAAGAAACTGTATCCTCTGCTCTTTCTCTTTGTGCTTTCCTTACAAAATTAGTTGAGCAAAGTGGAAAGTCATCCTGAAACGAAACCTTATTTCTTTTCGTGGAAAGAAAAAACAGCTTTGAAATTACAAGTAGTAAAACGTTCTCCATTCCGTTTCTTTGAAAAGTTTATCAAAGTCAAATCATCAGTAACTTTATCTAGCAGGTAAAGTGATCAATCGAAAGAGTTTGATGATCGCAATATTTGAGAGAAAGGCAGTTAAAGTCAGTGACAGACAGGCTGTTACTTAGTTGTTAAATGGTTACTTTGAAATTTATGCAACAATACACTTTGATAAACATTGTCACGCCTGTACCTCTTACATTTTTTAAAATAGATTTTCATGTTAAATAAAATTTATTTCACGTGTCCACTGAGAGTCCTCAGGCGTGACCTTTGACCTTTAGACTGCTCCACCTCTAGCTGTTTTTCGGGTTCTTTCCTGTAGGTTCTTTTTCGTGCCAATAATATCTTATTGAGGTATTCGGGCCAGTTGCTGGGTGACAGTACCAGCAGGAAGCCGATATCAATGAGGATAACTCCTACCAGTTTCATACCTCTGAATACCACTCCATACACCCGGATATCAATAACTAAAATAAAAAAAAAGAAGAAATAACACATTTGGAAGTACACGAGTTTCACTATAGCAAACAGCAGCTTTTAATAAGTTTAGTTATCCACAGATCTTTTACTTGTTATTATGAAAACTGACCTGCTGAAACCGGAACTGCCAAGATTAGACCAAGGGTTAAAATACATCGTACGTCCATAAGACTCCAAAGTTGGTTAAAAGATTGGCCACTGAAAAAAAATTCAGACTAAATTGGTACAATGATGTTAACCGTTTTTTTAAATTGAAACTACAGTAAAACATTCAGCCGGGCAGAATTTTCGTTAAGCGAACTCAGAAGTGTTTGAAAATAAAAGCAAGATATTTTTAAGAGTTGTTTGTACAGCTACTCTGTCTCAGATATCACGTGGCACGTGCTACAATATCCATAAGTATCTATATACCTTGACTTTTCATTTAAAAGTAACGTGAAGTGAGATACGAAGACTCTCAGTTAAAATCAAATGTACTTGCAGATCTTTTCTGTTAAACATTAGTAATTTAATATCTAATTACATCATGTGTTACAGTACAGCATGAAAACAAACTCCCGACTCTTGTTTCGTGGTTGTTTGAGATATATTTTCAATACTCAATATTATTTTCCCAAACAAAACAAAACAAAAATTGCCTGATTCCAGATAACAAATATTTCAAATAAAAAATCACAATACTTCCAGCTCACCAGAAGTGTGAAATTATATGTATCCATATAAAAGGATCAAAACTTATGAAAATACGAGAAGAGCCATTAAAAACAAAATAAAATTTCGCTATGCTGAAGTTACATATAAAAATAATGATCCATAGAATATATATTTACTAAGAATTACGCAACATCACCCGGTAAAAGCCAAAGGATTTTAAATCGAATGATCGTTTGAACACTATATAAAATTAATGAAATACCTTTTAACGAGATTATTCTAAGACCTTCCTAAGAGAAAAAGTAATTTTAATGCTAATAAACCTTGACATTAAGTAACACAATAAATTACGAAACTTACCCAATGATAGGGATGCAGCGCCACCTAGTAAAGGCCATGGAAGTTGATTCCAAAATATGGTTTCAACATGAGTGAAATATAAGCCGACAAAAAGAGGCCATATCAGAAAAGCGTCTAATAAACCAATAAGAGTGAAAAACAGAGAAAGCTGACCAAAGGTCACCTCGCCTATGAACTTCTTGAAAAATACCTACAAATTAAAATATAGTTTATGTTACGTAGACACTGCAAAAGCAACGTACAATTACTAATTATTCTAGTAGAGCATGTTCTGGTGACTAAATTTTATAATGTCCCTTCAAGAAGAGCTAATTATACTAGTGAAACCAACGCAGAACTTCTGTTATAAATTTGCGTAAAATTACTCAGTGTCATCCGACAAAATATCAAATTACTCGATCATTTGAACAATTAATTATAGCTAGTTTGAGATGAAAATAAAAATGAAATTATATAATAATATATATAATATCTGTTGAAACGCGTCATACTTTGAACACCTACCATAATAATATATATAATATCTGTTGAAACACGTCATACTTTGAACACCTACCATAATAATATATATAATATCTGTTGAAACACGTCATACTTTGAACACCTACCATAATAATATATATAATATCTGTTGAAACACGTCATACTTTGAACACCTACCATAATAATATATATAATATCTGTTGAAACACGTCATACTTTGAACACCTACCATAATAATATATATAATATCTGTTGAAACAGGTCGTACTTTGAACACCTACCATAATAATACATATAATATCTGTTGAAACACGTCATACTTTGAACACCTACCAAATGAAATGTACTGTGACTGAAACACTTAAAACATGCTAAGACTTATCACGCGCGGGTTCGAATCCCCCTCACACCAAACATGCTCACCCTTTCAACCGTGAGGGTGTTATAATGGGTCGGTCAATCCCACTATTCGTAAGTAAAAGAGTAGCCCAAGAGTTGGCGGTGGGTGGTGATAACTAGCTGCCTTCCCTCTAGTCTTACACTGCTAAATTAGGGACGGCGAGCGCAGATGGCCCTCGAGTAGCTTTGCGTGAAATACTGAAACAAACAAAAACTTATCACGATTTCAACATCAACGTACTACAGAGTAGTTTCAAATGTGAAAAAAATGTGTCTCTATAAGAACGTTCAGAGATTTTTGAGTAAAAGTTCACGGGTACTTTTTTATAAGGAACTTAGAGTGCGGAATCCACTTCTGTGTACCAAACTTAACCAAACAAAACAAAATGGCCACCAGAACACGGAACGAGAGCTAATTTTGCATACTACTGTCATAGAAAAACGTTTTAAGCTCTGATATGCCCGTATTTTTGGAATATTGAATCCAAATTGCACGTTTCTTACAACCTAGAGCAATGTTTTACCTTACCTTCAAGCTGAATCCTAACAAAATGGCCACCAAGAAGAAGGCGCCGTATTAGTACATCAAAACAGTAATACCATCTAATTCGTTAAGAGGTATTTTGTTACACCTTTTATAATCAAGTTTTCTTTAAAATGCACTTATATAGAATCTAGAACTTTTTTCATTAAGTTAAATGAACTAAGATACCATAAGATAATGTTATGTAACTGCATCTTTATTACGGCTTAACGATTAAAGGTATAGTAAAGTACTCACCAGATAGCCCAATGTGACTTTTCTATACGAAAAACACACACACACATATCATAAAGTATCTCTTATTAAATTAACATTATTATTTTGAAATAATAACTTGAAGCTTTATTTTTTTCCGTCAATTCATTTTGTTGTATTTTGAAGGCCAAAACGTTGCCATAAGATTTAATAAGTGAGAAATTTGATTTGATTCCTTAAAATCATTGGGACAAGAATGTTTAAATGATTTTAAACATTGTAACTTATGTTTCGTCCTGTTTTCTGGTGGATATTTTGTTTATCCATTTCTTTAAAACGTTAAACTTGACAGATAAAGTTTGAAAACTAACACAAATGGATTCAACCCCCCCCCCAAAATCCTTCGGAAAAACTATATGCTAGCTTCTATTAAAAAATATCTAAGTGCATTAGATGTTCTGAAAATCGAGCTAGCACGCTATCGGCTGTTGGTTAACGTGCCTGAACTGTGAATTCAGAAGTTCAATGTTTGAAACCCGTTACGACACAAAAAAAATCGCTCGCACTTTGAGGACATGGGTGCGTTATAAAAGTGAAGGTCAAATCCCACCATTCGGTCAGACATAGTAGCTGAAGAGTTGCTGGTGAGAGCTGTTGAGTCGATTCCTTTCCGACAATGTATCAGTCCAATTTAAACTGCAAACGGCTCTGTGTATACAAAAACACGTGAAGCTTCGCACGAAAATTTTAAAATACAGAAAACGACTACTATTGTGATACACAATATTCTAGAAGGTGGTGTCGTTTTACCAACGCCCACATTATGTGAGGATTTGACGTTTGTACCAGCGCACTTTATCGAAATAAAGTAACCTTCAATATTTATTAGAATAAAGTTTAATAAGAGTTTCTGAAGGAAAACTGTTAAAGAAAATAAATGCTCGAAACTCTATTGTAACGCCATTTCTAAAGTGAGCGGAGTAAGTCCAGGAAATATTAACTATTCAGAACATATCAATGATCATTATCAAACATGATATCCTCATATATTCCTGTGTATATTTTTCCCAGTATCTTTATGATCATATTCCTCATTTAATACGAACGTGTAGATCCTATCATTAGCACTAACGAGACATAATGGTTCCGCTACACACACACACATATATATTTATAATCATGTCTTCCTTAATCCCTCTAAGTCTTGCTGACTAAATAATTTTGAGATTTAATATCAATTAGAAATTGTTAAAATGATCAAATCATAGTGCTTTACTAACCTTATATACTGCAGAGCCAACAGCTGATGCTGATGCTAGAATAACGCCCCCTAGTGTTATAGTTCTGGAAGTTCCATCCATGTAAGCCAAGAGTGAAATACCTGTATTGCACAAGATCACAGCCACTATCTAAGAAAAACAAATATACATGAACTGGTGATATATTTCCAAAGAAAACAAGAAGGTAAAAAAACTTTCAGTTACAATGATATGTTTACACATTAAACAGTTAGAAGTGTAAAGCTGTATTTTATACCTCCTCAACTGGTGTGTATTAATCTCCTCAGGTGCGTATTAGCCAGTGCAACAACAATCAGTTTCAACTTCACGTTAAACACCTAAGTAGCACTGCTATAATAAAAATTAGTATGGACACGGAATTCGGTTAGTGAAAATCGAAAAGATGGTAAGTTGATGAATATACTAACCCTAAAGATGGAAAGTTGATGAATATACTAACACTAAAGATGATAAGTTGATGAATATATTAACCTTAAAGATGGTAAGTTGATGAATATACTAACACTAAAGATGGTAAGTTAATGAACATACTAACTCTAAAGGTGATAAGTTGATGAATATACTAACCTTAAAGATGGTAAGTTGATTAATATACTCACCCTAATTCCAATAAATTGTTCATGAAGCACAACCCAAGATAGCAAATACACAAAAGAGACGGTTGAAGAATACAAAGCAACTACGACAGTTGTGTCAAGGATTCTTAATGAATGGATAAACATGTAGTTTGAGATGACCCACAGCAGACAGAAGAGTCCGCAGCGGCCAAGGAACTGGACAACGGTGAAACCTTTCTCTCGAAACCCTTCGACACACTCTCTGTAAAAAAAAAAGAAGTGAAAAACGCATTAATACTTGTAGCTGACTATAAATGTACAGCCCCTGAAATAGAAAACAAAAGATAGTGATAAAGTGTCATTGATTCTAAGTACGCAGGCTTTGAAATAGAAAACATAAAATAATGACATGATACGCTATAGTTGGTTGTAAAAATATAGTCTTTGAAATTATGGTAACAATTTAACAAATAGTTTGGCAGCCACGCGCACTTAATTTTCTTAAAAGTGGAGGATGATTGACAACCGTAAATTCGAAAATTTTTGGTGTGATTTGTTTGAATTTCGCGCAAAGCTATCTGCGCTAGTTGTCGTCCAAAATTTAGCAGTGTGAGACTAGATGGAAAGCAAGTAGTCACCAACATCCACCACCAATTTTTGGGCGACTCTTTTAGTAACCAATATTTGAATTAACTGTAACATTATAACGCCCCCACGGCTGAAATGGTGAGCATGTTTGGTATGATGGGGATTCGAACCCGAGACCCTCAGATTACGAGTCAAGTGCCTTAACCACCTGGCCATGTTGGGCTTAATAAGAAGAGGAAAGTGAAGAACGTGGGAAGTCATTTTGTTAAATATGTTTGAAGTGGAATGGCACTTACCCCTTCTTCCATCCTGGTTAGGTTAATATATTGACAGTAATATAGCTTTAGTTGGGTTTGGATACAACCCTCCAACACAGCTGTGAAAAAGAAATAATGTAAATGTATTTGGCATAGTCAGGTTTTACAGTCGTTGGGGGAGGAGGGGAAGAGAGGAGATGTTCAGGGAAGCCAATAAATTAAAAAGTTGAAGTTGATCTAAATTTTTATTTAAATTGTCATTAAATCAAATCAAGTGTAAAAGACGTTTTATTGAATGACACAAGACGTAGTATAGGAAGAAACCCAAAAAATAATATGTGATCAATATTCATGCATTTTCAGGGGGCCAGGTCCCCTGAGGTCTCCTTTGACTGCCTTTTCTGATTTGTGGTTACTTTCCGATATTATGAAAGTAAGTGAGCTAAAGAACTTTATTACGTACAAACTGCTATTGTTTTCAGCTTCGACATAAATATCATAAACACGTAGTTAATGGTTTAGCTTACTTTAGCACTTTGCTGCAAGCAGTTGGTGGCGTACGTGAGCAAAGCCTCGCTCCCATATAAATCGGGAAGAAGAAAGCATTCCAAATTGCACAAAACCAGGTAGTAAATAAGGGCGCATCGTAGGAGGATGACGTCATCGTAGATGTATGTGCAATAGCAGAACTGTCCTTTTCGTTACCAGCTGGACTTGATGAATTAGGCACCAACACTCTGACGTAGACGTTATTTATATAGGTGGAATTGAGCAAATGAGCGACGCTCACCCAACAAGAGGCCAATACGACCATCAGGAACATTCCAATACTGATTAGCTGTGTTTGTTCCTTTACACAATGTTGTTTGGCTTCGTCATTTTGGGACTCGTTTTCAATGTCTTCGGGATCGTCTATTCAAAAAGAAAAGCATTATGACCATGACTGCAGAGAATGGACAAAATTTAACATATTGTCTTTGTTATTAGGGATCAAAACTACACAATGAGTTCTCTGCCCACCACGGGTATCGAAACCCGGATTAGAGCGTTATAAGTCCGTACAAATACCACTGTGTCATTGGGAGAGGCATACTGTGAGTAACACAACAGAGTAACAACGAGAACGAAAATGAAGACACTAAGTTAAATAATCGAGTTGAAGCTTATACAAGTTTTTTTTCAGAATATCCCAAATTTCTAAATAACTTAGAAGTAATTCTTAGTAATAAAGATATGTTAAATAAAGGATTAGGATGTGCTTGTAACTTATCGAGTTTAAATATGAAGAACTGATAACAGATATAAAAACTAACTTGGATAACTGTAAACTTTGAGAACTGTAAAAACGTAATTAGAACTGAATGTCAAAAAACTTGTAGACAATTTTAACCCGATCGTAACTAAATAAAATACTGATACGAAGGTCATAAAATCGTTAAGAGAAACATATTATTAATTGTTAAACAGATAAAAGAAGACAATTGTAATACTTAATAAATGTGACTATATTAAAGGAGCTGAAAGTCTATTAGAGGAGGGTACTTAGGAAAAACTTAAGCATAACCGTAGAAGTAAGTATTATGAATCAGTAAAAAACGAATGATAAAAAACTATTTAACTTTAAGTGGTTTAGAGAACAAAGGTAAATCCAGCTAGTTTTATTTCTACAATATGTTATGCACTTCCAAAGATACATAAAATGAATAAAAATTATAGGCCAATAGCGTCGTCATATCAAATGGCTAAAAAAATATTCGTTTTTGAGAAATAAAAATAAATATATAGTTTAAAAAATACTCCAGAATTTGTAGGTAAAATTTTAAATATAGAACTAATTAAAAACGAGTTGTTTGTATCTTTGACATAATATCGTTGTTTACGAAAGCTCCCGTAGAAGGTGCTATTAAGTTTTTTAGAGAATAAAGTATGTTTCATTGATATTTGAAATTTCGTGGAAAGCAACACGAGGGCTATCTGAGCTAGCCGTCCCTAATTTAGAAGTGTAAGACTAGAGGGAAGGCAGCTAGTCATCACCACCTTTAGGCTAATATTTACCAACGAATAGAAGATTAATCGTAACTTATAACGCCCCCACGGCTGAAAGGGCGAGCATCATTGTTGCGACGGGGATTCGAACCCGCGACCCTTAGATTAGGAATCGAACGCCTTAACCCACTTGGTCATGCCGGGCTGGCATGAATAAAATAAAAAAATAAAACTCCAGCAGTTGAAGTTATACTTAATTTAAGAAAGAACTGTGTGAAAGATTCATTTTTAAAAATAAACAATTATGTTTAGAGTCAAATTAAAGGATTAGTTATAGGATCGCCACTTTCGCTGTTGTTGTATGACTTGTATAAGGTTGTATTTTAAACCATAGTCATAAATAATGCAAAATATAAACCTGATATTCGGATTAAAATATGTAGATAACACTTTCTTGTTGTGGAGATATGGTAATAAAGCATTGAGTTTGCCTGCTATCTGAATACTATAGAAACATCTATACAATTTACTTATGAAATTGAGAAAAATAATAGCTTGCCTTTCTTAGATGTAATAGTAAAAAGGAATTTACCAAGTAATCTAGATATAATACATATTTTTCGAAAACCTTTCTTATGGTGCAGTTAAACAAAACAAAATTTCTTATCTATAGTTAGATAAATTAATGAGTCAGTATGATTACCAGTAAGTAGGGTTAAAGATAATTTGAATATGAGGAGTAAGTAAGATTGCCAGTAACTAGGGTTAAGGATAATATGAATATGATGAGTAAGTACGATTACCAGTAACTAGGGTTAAGGATAATATGAATATGATGAGTAAGTATGATTGCCAGTAACTAGGGTTAAAGATAATTTGAATATTCTCATATCACGTACAGTGACGTCACCTGGTTATTTTAACTAAGACTAAAAATTTATTAATTAAAATAGGAATCACTAATGTAAACTGCAAGAATAACTAAAAACTAATGTTGCTTTCACTGAAATGAGCTTTCTAGATAACTTTCTTTACATTTGTTTCAACAAATATGTGATTTGGTTAAAATATTCATCGACCTGTATTAAGATTACTTTTCGATTGTTCAGGTCCTTAATAAGCAACATAAAAAAAACTTTCAGATATTATACAACATTGGATTTATCGTAACTTGATCTACATTTCGAGTGTATCCTAAAACCATCGATCATGGGTCACACTCAACACTCTTATCATCATCTGTAACTATACTCGATTTTCTACAGCTGGAAACATTCCAGTCGCTTTAATAGTTAGATGAGTTTAAGACGTGGTTTCGGTTTTGTTTTTAGTATAATATTTGCTTATGTTTTTTTTATATATATATATTAAAAAAGAACAGAAACAATCTATGTTACTTTTAACAATGGTGTCCGACTAAAAGCGTTCCAAAACGTTTACAAGCTTAAGATAGTGTGATGTGAAATCTATAATACGAACTATGGAAAAGTCTAGATACTGGAAGAATAAGTAGTAATACAAATTTGGAAAATTATAGAATAACGTATTCATACTGCGATTTTTTGATGAACAGTGAAAATCATTTTAAAATACCTCTCAGTGGCACGGCGGCATGTCTGCGGATTTACAGCGCTATAAACCGGGTTTCGATACTCGTGATGGGCAGAGCAGATAGTCCCTTGTGTAGCTTTTGCTTAATTACAAACAAACATTTTGAAGTAATATATTAATTTTTTTCATGAAACAAATTACAGCTTTATTACTACACTAAATAAATCCCTAAATTGTTTGGAATAAATTCTTAGCTAGCAGTTAAGAATAAAGATGAAACATCGATATAAGAGAGAGGGCTCAACTGACGAAAAAAATGTATTTTATTCTTTGTGAGTAAGACTGTTTGTAATTAAGCACAAAACTACACAGTGGGCTATCTATGCTCTGCCCACCACGAGTATTGAAACTCTATTTCTAGTGTTTGAAGTCCGCGGATATACTGCTGTGCTAATGGGAGGTATTATAAGCAAGAAAGTGAGAAATGTATATTTCATTAGCTATGTTCCCCTGACGAAGAATAGTCAACTATTAGAGAAAGCTTGAGTGTTAATTTAGCTAATAAATATAGAGGAAGGGTTTCATAGATTAATTTACCTTAATCTCTCCTCAAAGAATTTCAAGTTCCGCGAGTATTGAGAATTCCCTCTTGTTTAATCAAATATATATACTGTGTTTGTTTTGTTTTGTGTTTGAATTTCGCGCAAAGCTGCACAGGGCTATCTGCGCTAGCCGTCCCTAATTTAGCAAGGTAAGACTAGAAGGAAGGCCACTAGTCATCATCATCCACCGCTAACTCTTGGGCTACTTTTTTTTTACTAACGAATAGTGGGATTGATCGTAACATTATAACGCCCCCACGGCTGAAAGGGCGAACATATTTGGGGTGATGGGGATTCAAACCCGCGAAAGAGTCGAACGCCTTAACCCATCTGGCCATGCCGGGCCGTTACCGATACTGACGGCCAGTTTGAGTTTTAGCTTCGTTCCAAATACAGAGATTTCTCTGATAAAAATAGGGCCCGCCATAGCCTGGTGGTTAGGGCACTCGACTCGTAACCTGAGGATCGCGAGTTCGAATCCCCATCACACCAAACATGTTCGCCCTTTCAGTCTTGGGGCATTATAATATTACGGTCAATCACTCTATTCGTTGGTAAAAGTAGCCCAAGAGTTGGCGGTGGATAATAATGATTAGCTGCCTTCCTTCTAGTCTTACACAGTTGAATTAGGAACAACTAGCGTAGGTAGCTCTCGTGTAGCTGCTTGGCACGAATTCCAAAAACAAACAAACTGATCAAACTTATTGTTATTTATACAAACAAAACACTACATATTTCAATTAAATTTATTATTGCATTTCAAAAGTAGTTGTACTGCGCAAAAACAAATCTTAACCTTCATTTGTCTGTCATATTGCGCATTTGTAATGACGTGTCAACATAAATAAATGAAATACATTGTGAGTACCTACCACTAAACAAGTGGATATGTAACCACTTAAATTTCTCTTTGTTACTTCCAGTTTACTCAAATATATTAACTCTCTCCAGAGCTTAAATTCCTTTGTGTGTCTCGCGACTAGTTATAACTTTCTCACTGCCTTTTAGCAACACTGTAATTGTTTGTTTTGTTTTTTGGAATTTCGCACAAAGCTACTCGAGGGCTATCTGTGCAAGCCGTCCCTAATTTAGCAGTGTAAGACTAGAGGGAAGGCAGCTAGTCATCACCACCCACCGCCAACTCTTGGGCTACTCTTTTACCAACGAATAGTGGGATTGACCGTCACATTATACGCCCCCACGGCTGGGAGGGCAAGCATGTTTACGCGACGCGGGCGCGAACCCGCGACCCTCAGATTACGAGTCGCACGCCTTACGCGCTTGGCCATGCCAGGCCAGCAACACTGTAAAACAGGTCGTATCAGAGGACTGAACTTAACTAACAAACTTATAATTTACCTAAGTATTGTACTATAGAGGTCAAAATAAGTTTTGTTTACTTCCGTTATTACTTTATTAAAGACCGAGTGTGTTCTAATGATTAGTGTGCTCGGTCTGTGAATCATAGGATTAATGGTTCACGGCACGTTGCTGTAAAAATATTCTTCGCAATTTGGCGCCTTGGGAGCGCTATAAAAATGACGTTTAAATCACATACTTCTGTCAGTCAACAATAGCCCAAGACTTGGCAGGTGATACTACTAATTAGGCACCTCTCCTTAAGTCTATTACATAAGCCTTGAGTAAGCTCGCGAGAGCCCCAAAGTGACACAGCGGAATGTCTACGGACTTATAAAGCTAGAAACCGGGGTTTCGATGCCCGTGGTGGGCAGAGCACAGATTGTGTAACTTTATGCTTAACTACAAACTGTTTATTACAAAGATAGCACAGTAAACATCCTCTGTGCAATATAAACTTGTTAATAGACTATGTATATTCTCCCTGAGAATTTTCACGTTACTGAGGAAAGGCTTAGGGTTTTTATATTTTTGAACGTTCGTGATAAAATAGCTTAATGCAATATTTAAAACACGCGTGAAACTTAACTTCAATATTTCTCTAATGTCTGAGAAAATCATGGAAAACAAAACAGAACTTCGGTAAAAGTACATGTTATAACTTATTCTAGAATTATTCCAAGTATTTTTAGTGTATAGATTAATCACAGAATAAATGTTTTTCTCTTTTTTTTTAAACAAAACTCGGATTATTTATTATGTTACATTAATTTGTAATTACGAAAGTATGAGAAGAGTACATTACAGTGAGGGCATTTTTAACCTCTCTCAGGTTTTATGCTTTTTTCATATTCTTCACCTGAACATGCTCAGAATCATGATTCCTCTTCCTGTATTTGTGACAACACTCAACAGAGGTCACTTTTTGTAGGCATTCATGCCACTTGGAAGAGCTGAATTTTAATATAAACAAACCAAAACGTACTTTAATCAAACACCGATTGTCTATTTTTGGAATGGCATATTTGTAATGCCCAGTATTCCTTGTTTCGAAATTAATTATTTATTAATGTTATATATTAATGACTATTTCGCTTTGTTATTTTTGTCCTATTTTTCAAAGGGAAGATATTTATCTAAGGCATTTTACAGCAAAATACGAGTTGCTGTTTTATTTAACTTCACCTTCCTGTTAGAATACTCCTTACATTAATATATTTTTCCAGCTCACTTAATCTGTATTGTAATATTTATTCATCTGATTTTTCCTTCCTTCCCTGATGGATTTTTTTCTTATTATTAATCGTTTTCAGGACTTTTATAAATGTTTCTCTGATTCATTTTTATCTTACGACATTTTTATTTATCACTACAAGGTTATTGAACCTTTAACTGTTAGTAAGAATATAACCGGTCGATATTCGTTACTAACGTCACTTCAGTTAGCAACTAGCTGATTAATAACACTGTTAAAGCAACCTTCCATCACGTAACACTCCAGAAATAGAATTACATATTTCTGACCCCAAAAACCTGTACTTTTTAGTGTTGTATACAAGTAATGATTGTTTGTTTGTTTGTTTTGGAATTTCGCACAAAGCTACTCGAGGGCTATCTGTGCTAGCCGTCCCTAATTTAGCAGTGTAAGACTAGAGGGAAGGCAGCTAGTCATCACCACCCACCGCCAACTCTTGGGCTACTCTTTTACCAACGAATAGTGGGATTGACCGTCACATTATACGCCCCCACGGCTGGGAGGGCGAGCATGTTTAGGGCGACGCGGGCGCGAACCCGCGACTCTCGGATTACGAGTCGCACGCCTTACGCGCTTGGCCATGCCAGGCCCTACAAGTAATGAAAACGAAAATTTTCATCTACGACACGACTTCGCGTTGGATTATTGTATTGGTTGTTATCCTTTTTCTTACTTCTGGGTTACGTGTATAATTGAGCACTACCTATTGGTATTTCATATTAGAGTAATTCCATCTGGAAGATTTTATTTGGTTGTTTTTTTTAGCACCAAACTGCACACTGAACTTTACGTGCTAGGCCAACTACAAGGCTCGAAACATGAATTTTGAACAGACTAGAAGTGGTTGATTCCTCCTTTGGTCTGTTATATAACAACTTTAGTGATGACTTTAAAACTATCAGTAAAGTTTAAAACTTTAAATTGTCAGTATCATAATATTGTTCAAGGTGTTCTTAAGTCATCCTTACTTGTTTATTCTAGTATTCTCCAGCCCATCCTCAAACTATTCTGTATTTTGGTATTGTTTAGGTTGTTCCTGACCTATCTTTTCGGTAGTCTTGCGCTTGTCAAACCGTTTTTAAATCATCCTGTCAGTAATGTAGCGCCATTCAAACTGCGTTAACTTATCTTGTCAGTATTTTAATATTCTTCAAACTGTTATTAAGCTATTTTGTCAGTATTTTAATATTGTTCAAATTGTTATTAAATTATCCTGTCAGTATTTTAATATTGTTCAAACTGTTATTAAGTTATCCTGTCAGTATTTTAATATTGTTCAAACTGTTATTAAGCTATCCAATCAGTATTTTAATATTGTTTAAACTGTTATTAAGTTATCCTGTCAGTATTTTAATATTGTTCAAACTGTTATTAAGTTATCCTGTCAGTATTTTAATATTGTTCAAACTGTTATTAAGCTATCCAATCAGTATTTTAATATTGTTTAAACTGTTATTAAGCTATCCTGTCAGTATTTTAATATTGTTCAAACTGTTATTAAGTTATCCTGTCAGTATTTTAATATTGTTCAAACTGTTATCAAGCTATCCTGTCAGTATTTTAATATTGTTCAAACTTTTATCAAGCTATTCTGTCAGTATTCTAATATTGTTCAAATTGTTATTAAATTATCCTGTCAGTATTTTAATATTGTTCAAACTGTTATTAAGCTATCCTGTCAGTACTTTAATATTGTTCAAACTGTTATCAAGCTATCCTGTCAGTATTTTAATATTGTTCAAACTGTTATCAAGCTATTTTGTCAGTATTTTAATATTGTTCAAACTGTTATTAAGTTATCCTGTCAGTATTTTAATATTGTTCAAACTGTTATTAAGTTATCCTGTCAGTATTTTAATATTGTTCAAACTGTTATTAAGCTATCCAATCAGTATTTTAATATTGTTTAAACTGTTATTAAGCTACCCTGTCAGTATTTTAATATTGTTCAAACTGTTATTAAGCTATCCTGTCAGTATTTTAATATTGTTCAAACTGTTATCAAGCTATTCTGTCAGTATTTTAATATTGTTCAAACTGTTATTAAATTATCCTGTCAGTATTTTAATATTGTTCAAACTGTTATTAAGCTATCCTGTCAGTATTTTAATATTGTTCAAACTGTTATTAAGCTATCCTGTCAGTATTTTAATATTGTTCAAACTGTTATCAAGCTATTCTGTCAGTATTTTAATATTGTTCAAACTGTTATTAAGTTATCCTGTCAGTATTTTAATATTGTTCAAACTGTTATTAAGCTATCCTGTCAGTATTTTAATATTGTTCAAACTGTTATTAAGCTATCCAATCAGTATTTTAATATTGTTTAAACTGTTATTAAGCTATCCAATCAGTATTTTAATATTGTTTAAACTGTTATTAAGCTATCCTGTCAGTATTTTAATATTGTTCAAACTGTTATTAAGCTATCCTGTCAGTATTTTAATATTGTTCAAACTGTTATCAAGCTATTCTGTCAGTATTTTAATATTGTTCAAATTGTTATCAAGCTATTCTGTCAGTATTTTAATATTGTTCAAATTGTTATTAAATTATCCTGTCAGTATTTTAATATTGTTCAAACTGTTATTAAGCTATCCTGTCAGTACTTTAATATTGTTCAAACTGTTATCAAGCTATCCTGTCAGTATTTTAATATTGTTCAAACTGTTATCAAGCTATTTTGTCAGTATTTTAATATTGTTCAAACTGTTATTAAGTTATCCTGTCAGTATTTTAATATTGTTCAAACTGTTATTAAGTTATCCTGTCAGTATTTTAATATTGTTCAAACTGTTATTAAGCTATCCAATCAGTATTTTAATATTGTTTAAACTGTTATTAAGCTACCCTGTCAGTATTTTAATATTGTTCAAACTGTTATTAAGCTATCCTGTCAGTATTTTAATATTGTTCAAACTGTTATCAAGCTATTCTGTCAGTATTTTAATATTGTTCAAACTGTTATTAAATTATCCTGTCAGTATTTTAATATTGTTCAAACTGTTATTAAGCTATCCTGTCAGTATTTTAATATTGTTCAAACTGTTATTAAGCTATCCTGTCAGTATTTTAATATTGTTCAAACTGTTATCAAGCTATTCTGTCAGTATTTTAATATTGTTCAAACTGTTATTAAGTTATCCTGTCAGTATTTTAATATTGTTCAAACTGTTATTAAGTTATCCTGTCAGTATTATAATATTGTTCAAACTGTTATTAAGCTATCCTGTCAGTATTTTAATATTGTTCAAACTGTTATTAAGCTATCCTGTCAGTATTTTAATATTGTTCAAACTGTTATCAAGCTATTCTGTCAGTATTTTAATATTGTTCAAACTGTTATTAAGTTATCCTGTCAGTATTTTAATATTGTTCAAACTGTTATTAAGCTATCCTGTCAGTATTTTAATATTGTTCAAACTGTTATTAAGCTATCCAATCAGTATTTTAATATTGTTTAAACTGTTATTAAGCTATCCAATCAGTATTTTAATATTGTTTAAACTGTTATTAAGCTATCCTGTCAGTATTTTAATATTGTTCAAACTGTTATTAAGCTATCCTGTCAGTATTTTAATATTGTTCAAACTGTTATCAAGCTATTCTGTCAGTATTTTAATATTGTTCAAATTGTTATTAAATTATCCTGTCAGTATTTTAATATTGTTCAAACTGTTATTAAGCTATCCTGTCAGTACTTTAATATTGTTCAGATTGTTCTTCAGTGATCCATTCAATATTCAAATATTATTCAAGCTACTTAAAAAAATTCCGCCAGTGAAGTGAGTAGCTTTCATCTACCAATTAATGGAAGCTTTGTTTCGTTTACCTTTTATTCTCAAACTAAGTGCTAAGTTTACCGTATTGAAAACTCAGAGCAGTAGTGTTGTAGTGTAGGCTCAAACTGCTTAGAGCTTCAAGAAAGAAAAAAAAATCCGAGGAGCTTTTAACTACTTGAAAAAAAAATGATATTCAGAAAATTACACCGAGACATATTTAAATACTTTAAATACTTTAAAATTAAATACTTTGAATACTTTAAAATTAAATACTTTAAATACTTTAAATTAAATACTTTAAATACTTTAAAATTAAATACTTTGAATACTTTAAAATTAAATACTTTAAATACTTTAAATTAAATACTTTAAATACTTTAAAATTAAATACTTTGAATACTTTAAAATTAAATACTTTAAATACTTTAAATACTTTAAAATTAAATACTTTGAATACTTTAAAATTAAATACTTTAAATACTTTAAAATTAAATACTTCATATACTTTAAACTTAAATACTTTAAATAATTTAAATTAAATACTTCATATACTTTAAAATTAAATACTTTAAAATTAAGAACACAAACTAACTAAATATGATTAATAGTGATTTCTTATCCAGAGAGTAATACAAAACTACATGTTATTCTTACCTGTGTTAAAGTCGTCAGTGTATACAACGTCAGACAAAAACATTATAAGGGTAACCAACATACAATGTAGGGTATCAAATACTTCGTCGTCTATATAACACTAAAGAAACTAGTGTCATTACGAACAGTGAAAATTCCATACTGCCAACAACTGGTTTGTAGTCGTATTGTTATAGCCTTATGGTAACACAAGCGACTCACATATTCACTGTTGCTATGGTACGCTCTAGTTACTGATAGCGAGTGCACTGTTTCATGTTCTATTATCTGGGACTGATAAAAAAAGTAAAATTAGGTATTTTAATATTATTATAATATTCTTAATAATTTCTGGGTTTAAAAGGGATTTCATATAAATCGCACTATTAATTATGTATTGCAAGCAAAAAATAAAGAAAAGGATCTATTGAATTCCCGTACGAACTGTTACTTAGATTTGTTGTTATGTCGTTATGTTATGTTAGCCTGTATTTGGTTTCCTTGTTTTCATATTATATAGTTTCTGATTGGTTTCGTTGCATGTCAAGTAAAATAGGTAATCCGTTGTTGATTTCATTGCTGTCCGTTTTAAACCATGTCCGGCATGGCCAGGTGGTTAAGGCACTCAACTCGTAATATGAAGGGCGCGGGTTCGAATCTCTGGCACACCAAACATGCTAGCCTTTTGATCCGTGGGGGCGTTATATTGTAACAGTCAATCCCACTATTCGTTGGTAAAAGAGTAGCCCAAGAGTTAGTGATGGCTAGCTGCTTTCCCTCTAGTCTTACACTGAAAAATTAGGTACGGCTGACGTAGATAGCTCTCGTGTAGCTTTGAGCGAAATTCAAAAAACAAACAAACCGTTTTAAATTATTAGTCTCTGACTGGTTTCGTTATCAATTTAACAAATAATTATTTGACAGTAGTAAAAGAAACAAAATATGTTTGAAGTAAGCTTTATACATACAAATAGTTGTTCCTGATCTTGATACTGTTACGTTTTTGTTTTTCTTCTCTCTTCAACCTTCACGGGGTGGTTAGTACGCTCCACTCGCAAGTTGCAATTCTTAGGATCGAATTCTTAGGATCGAACTCGCTTTCCACTTCAGTCGCATGGGTGTTATAATGTGACTGCTAATCCTATTATTTGTCGGTAAAAGAGTTAGTGGTGTTGCTATTTGCTTTTCTTCTAGTCTATCTTTCTTAGTGGTTCTCGAGTTGCATGCCCAAAATTTGAGCAAATGAACAATATACCAGTAAAGTTTTCGCCATATATCTGATTTTTTGTCAATTTACTCCAAATTCAAATAATAGTGTTGGAAGTATGCTTATATTTGCATATTCAAAGTGCAACCTATTTAGTATTTTTTTTCTCTCTTATTTACAAAGTAACGAGTGGCCTGTCGCGCCATCAGGTGACCGTAAAATATACTAAACCGAAGTCTAATTCGATTTCTATCCTTTTCACTGGTAAAAGAGCATCTCTGGAAAATTACTGATGAAATATCAAGTATGTTTCTAAATCATTAAGAAAATACACAGTTTTGATAATTATTTATTCGTAACTATAATTATATTATTTATGAGTATCATGAATAGTATACAAAATAAACAATTCGGCACAGGATGCCTTTAATTAATTAGTAATTGTATTCATCACTAGTAATCTCTATTTTTATGTAAAATTTCCGGCAGCGGTTAGACAGGCTTTATGCTAAGCTTGACGATGCTACAAAGAGCCCCTTGGCACAGCATCTTTGCCTCCCAGTAGCTTAGCAGTAATTCTGAAGGCTTATAATGCCTATTGTGTAGCTTTGTTTTAACTAAAGACGACGTAAAACGTTTACAGCTAAATGTGAATTTCGTCTTAAAGGAATTGTAAATAAGCTTAATACTTAACACGGTCGATACCTGAAGAGTTATTGTATAAACACAGGAATCCAAATTCACCGCTGATGGTTATTCCTGAGAGTATTTATTTGACAACACTGACCTGCTTAAACTCGAAATAACTAACTTATGTTTACAATCAAGGCCTTCTTCAAAACGTACTGAAAAAGTTGCTAACTTAATAATAAATCAGAAATATTAAATCATTAATTAAAAATTAAATTTGTTATCCTTTTGAAACAATATTCGAAGTAAAAACGTTTCAGAGAACTGCAGTGTTCTAATTAACTTATTAAAAGGTAAAAATTGTAACCAAGAAGTTTTAATTAAATTATTAAAACGTAACAACGTTTAAAAGAACTGTAATCTGAGTATTGTGATTAATTTATCGAAAGGTAAAAATGTTTCAGAAAATTACATTAAGAAATAATAGTTCTCCGTGGTGTCTATATCCAGTTAGGAAGTTTTAAAGACCAGGGCCTCTTTGAATGTTAATGTTTTATCATCTGTTGCATTGACTATACTGTCAAATTGTTAGAGTTAAATAGCATCAGCTATCAGTGGCGGCGCCAGGATATTTTCGTTAGGGGGGCTGAGGTAAACTATGGAGGGTCTTCCCAAAATGCCATCAATACGAAGTACAGTTATAATAATGTAAATATCAAGATACAATAAAGGTGTGCGATTTTGAACTGCGTTTTCCATATTTTATGAATATATGTAGGTATCAATATTGGGGGGACTGAGGGAAGCTTAAGCCCCCCAAGCCCCCCTTGGCGCCGCCACTGTTAGGTATATTCTATATTATGCTGTAAAACACATGAACTGTTAAATTTTCCTTTTATAATAAAATAAAATAAACGTAAGTAACTATTCAGCACCAATTTCTCCACACGTGAATATTATTCCAACCTTGAATCGATTGTTGTAAATTAGAAATTCTCAAAAGTATCACAATTTGAAGCTGCCCCTAAATGTTAATTTTACCTTCATCACGACAAATGTGATAACTTATAGCTTATCAGGCAAGAGTTGTTATAAAGATAGGCGTTTTCTTTCTCAAAAATGGTTATTTTGTTACTTGGTAATTGAACTTATCGCACATTCACAGCTACTACGTAAAAAGAGAAGAATGACGAATTATTGGCTTGCTTGGCGTTTCCTCGAATGTGGTGCATTGTAGTTACATTTCTGTCGTTTCATTCAATGATTCTTACAGCTGAAAGAACGCTTAACGTTAGAAACGTAATATTACTAAATAGAATATCGATATTGGACTTCACGTATGTAACACTTTTATTTTGAAGGTAATTTTAAAAAACATGCGCACGTTGATATCTCTGTTAATAAACTGGATTTCGCAATTACTTATTCATGAGGTACGGTAGATAGAATGAATTGTAAAAATACAAAAATAGTTTCCCACTAAACATTGTTCATTAAAAATACTAGCTTGTACGGTAGTAAACTAAAATAGACACTTTCTCACGAAATATTGTTTATTAGGACTTGACACGAAAGATACTAGCTTGTACGGTAGTAAACCAAAATAAACACTTTCTCACGAAATATTGTTTATTAGGACTTGGTACAAAAGATACTAGCTTGTACGGTAGTAAACCAAAATAAATAGTTTCTCACGAAATATTGTTTATTAGGACTTGGTACAAAAGATACTAGCTTGTACGGTAGTAAACCAAAATAAACACTTTCTCACGAAATATTGTTTATTAGGACTTGATAAAAAGATACTAGCTTATACGGTAGTAAACCAAAATAAATAGTTTCTCACGAAATATTGTTTATTAGGACTTGGTACAAAAGATACTAGCCTGTACGGTAGTAAACCAAAATAAACACTTTCTCACGAAATATTGTTTATTAGGACTTGACACGAAAGATATTAGCCTGTTCGGTAGTAAACCAAAATAAACACTTTCTCACGAAATATTGTTTATTAGGACTAGGTACAAAAGATACTAGCTTGTACGGTAGTAAACCAAAATAAATAGTTTCTCACGAAATATTGTTTATTAGGACTTGGTACAAAAGATACTAGCTTGTACGGTAGTAAACCAAAATAAACACTTTCTCACGAAATATTGTTTATTAGGACTTGGTACAAAAGATACTAGCTTGTACGGTAGTAAACCAAAATAAACACTTTCTCACGAAATATTGTTTATTAGGACTTGGTACAAAAGATACTAGCTTGTACGGTAGTAAACCAAAATAAACACTTTCTCACGAAATATTGTTTATTAGGACTTGATAAAAAGATACTAGCTTATACGGTAGTAAACCAAAATAAATAGTTTCTCACGAAATATTGTTTATTAGGACTTGGTACAAAAGATACTAGCCTGTACGGTAGTAAACCAAAATAAACACTTTCTCACGAAATATTGTTTATTAGGACTTGGTACAAAAGATACTAGCTTGTACGGTAGTAAACCAAAATAAATAGTTTCTCACGAAATATTGTTTATCAGAAGGACTTGATACAAAAGATACTAGCTTGTACGGTAGTAAACCAAAATAAACACTTTCTCACGAAATATTGTTTATTAGGACTTGGTACAAAAGATACTAGCTTGTATGGTAGTAAACCAAAATAAATAGTTTCTCACAAAATATTGTTTAATGGAAGGACTTAATTCAAATTATACTAGCTTGTGCGGTAGTAAATTAAAATAGGTTCTCACGAAATATTGTTTAATGGAAGGGCTTAATTCAAATTATACTAGCTTGTGCGGTAGTAAATTAAAATAGGTTCTCACGAAATATTGTTTATTAGAAGGAGTTTATAAGAAAGACGAATTTGTATGGTGGTAAACTAAAATAGACAGTTCCTCAGGAAATGTTGTTTATTAGAAAGACTTGTAAGAAATGTTTTACTTTCAAGAAGCAGTAAGTTAGCTCTAATTTACAAATGAACACTAATCTACGTTTAGGCAAGTTTGATAAAGAACAGACTGAACCTTGCTGGTTAACTATCAGAAGACTTTATCTTACTATAAATTGAAATGGATTGCCAAGCCTACTTCATATACTAATATAGATTATCCATAATACTTGTAGAAACCTAATGTCTGTTTTGTATATGTTCTTTCATACGTGTGTTTACTCGCCTAATAGTAGCACCTGTGTTCTTCTTAGCATATCTGAGATATTTAAATGTGTAGCGAACGAGTTATTTAACTGCGTAATTCTATCCTAAAACTGAAAATATCATTCTGAAGTTTAGGATGTTAATTGATTTGAAGATGTGGCCTTCCTTTGACCTAAAACAATTCGTACATTATATACTGGGAATTTTGACTTGCATATGACAACAGTCATTCTATAGATTTTTTTTGGGGGGGACATTAAAACTGGTATAGTAGAAACAATACTATGTGGTTAAATATATCTATATGATTTAGTTTTATGTTAGGCTTAAACACTGCCAAACTTTCACTCACGTAACATCTAAGATACAGTGTTTTAATTTCATTTGGATATTTATCCAGCCAGGCCTGGTGGGTTAAGGCGTGCGACAAGAAATCTGAAGGTCGCGAGTTCAAACCCCGGTCGTATTAGACATGCTCGCCCTTTCACCCGTGGGGGTGTAATAATGTGACTGTCAATTCCACAATTCGTTGGTAAAAAGAGTAGTCCAAGAGTTGGCGGTGGGTGGTGATGACTAGTTGCCTTCCTCTAGTCTTACACTGCTAAATTAGGGGCGGCTAGCACAGATAGTCCTCGTGTAGCTTTGCACTAAATTACAAAAAAACACACAAATTTTCCAGCCATTGCCATCACTATTATATAAGTGAAGGCTAGTGTTTGTACGGAGCTCATACCTGTGAGGTCATATAAACATCCAGTAAAAACAATGTGAGATCATTTACGTTAACAAACACTAATTTTAAACATAAATCTAAACACTGTGTTTTTACGGATTTCTTTTGTGGACGGACTGTATCACATCATCTACAGAATGTTTCTGATATAAGTTTTAATAGTACATCTATGGGCCAGACACCCAGGATTTGGGCTGTATGTAAGACCTGGATATAGAACGTTATTCCGGAATTAGCTAAAAACCCAATTTTAGCGCTTTTAAGTTAAATTAAAAATCAATCCACATAAGGGTTTTAAAAGACAAATAAATCACATATTTACCGACACATAGCAAGTTTTTGATTCCTATACTACACAACAGTTAACTTATAAGATGTTTGTGCTATGTTGTTGACTTGGCATACATCAAACATAGTTTGTTATGTTCTTGTTCTTTGTCTTCAGATTAGATATGAACACCTTGGTGTCACTGGGATGATTCTCATTACCTTGATCAATGGTACTATACTGCTTTCAATGTACCTCGCTCACAGTAACGCTGGGTAGATAGTACTGTAGATTCCAGCTGAAACCCATATTTCAATCGACGAAAGTGCCATCTAACTGCACTTATTGTCCTCCAATCTTCAATCTCTCTTTCACTTCTTTTAATGTTATTGACTAACACACCAGTGTAAGTACAACTTGTATCTGAATACATTTCTCTGGCAGAGTTTCTTGTACATCGTTGGCAGATGAGAATAGTTTTGTATCACCGGATTTCTTTTAAATTACGTTTTTAATCACATTCATAAGACAATATGGATCTCTTGGGAGTAACACAGTGCATAGAATCCTTAATACTGTCATCCAGAATGCAAACAATCGACTATTCTTGTCAAGAGCACTGAAACTTGATCTCTTCCGTTGAGTTCCTTTATTTGGAAGGTTTGACGTTGCTGTGGATTTGATACCAAAAAACTACCGAATTTAATAGACATTGTTCCTGCGCAATGTTGGAGTGCTACAACAACGACTTGGTTTCATACATGATTTCTTGAATAATCTGCGTCGTTTCTTTCGTGTCACGAAACCTAATGGATCCTCAGAAGTATCGTTAGACGTTTCATCTTCATCACCTTTCAATACAGTGACGCAATCAGTCTTTCCTTTTATTCTTTCTTCGTGCCTGTTATTTCTCTATGGCTGATATTCACCTGCTTGTCGTGCCATCTTGACCTTTGGGTCTAAACCGCTGTATCCACGCTAACATCGAGGGCATTTCCAACAAGTACCACACATACACACTTTGAACTTACAAGCCATTTCCTTTTTTTCCTGTATTAATATTGCTTTATCAATACAAGATCAATATACTTACTCACTGAATGTCGATATTCGTTTTGCGACCAGCCATGGGTCTGGTTTTCACAAAAGAGTGCGGCAATCGCCTGCTTCTTGTCCAATCAGGATTTGTTAAAAGTATCAGCCAATAAACAAACAATCCGGAATGACTTGAAAAAATTAGGTTCTGTAAACACTTTGGTGCTTAGCCTATTGAAACATTGCTTAAAAAGACTTATTTTTCTCTAAAAACACAATCCAAATGTAACCATCTCGATTTGCTTAAATCATCCTCAGTTTAAGGATGGCAGCCTTTTCTGATGTGGATTTATTTCAGTTTATTCCTCGATATCATGCATTAAACGGTTTCTTCCAATAGAATATTGGTGTACAACGAATTAACACCAAAGATGATCAGGTGAAAATCATTTTTAAAACATAAGCCTCGAAGCCTTGTCAGAGAAATCAAAACTGATTTTACCATAAACTTATTAGTCATACGTTTCTTGGGAAATTTCGTTTAAGAGTATAGTACTTTGTAATTTTAAGCACTAATTTACGATACTATTAGCCTCATAGGAACATTTGAGTTATGGATTTTCGGTTTACCTTCCATAAAACCAATATTCCAACCCAGTGGTCTGATATCATGAAAACCTTTTCAATCATTATGTTATCCTATTATAACGTAAGATAACACCTCTGCACGGCCTGATTGGTCTGATATCATGATAAAACTTTTTTAAACATTATTTTATTCTACGTTAATGTAAGAAAACACCTTTGTAATTTTCTTTCTCTTGTCGAGCCACCCGCTACTACAGCGGTATGTCTCTGGATTTACAACGCTAAAATCAGGGGTTCGATTCCCATCGGTGGGCTGAGCAGATAGCTTGATGTGGCTTTACTATAAGAAACACACACACACGCTTCTCTTGTCGAAGTGGGATATTATCTAAGTTCTTGAACTTGATAGTGTCATACCTTACCATGATAGTGTCATGAACTCTAATGAACTACCATGTGTTCTTTAATAATGTTGTCCAACGTCTTGCTTTCTTTTCTCAATTTTTATGACAACAATGCCCTTGTTTTTTTACTTATATATTTGCTGGTTTCAAGTTATTTTATTATGTTTTACGAGTTTTAACAATTTCAATGCCTTCTTGTATACACGACAGAAAGTATTTGCTCACAGACTTAGGTTCTGCATGGCCAGATGATTAGGGCTTTTGTCTCGTAATCTGACCGTCGCAGGTTTAAATCCCCGTCACACCAAACATTCTTGCCCTTTCAGTCGTGGGGGGGGGGAGTTATAATGTGACGGTCAGTCCCATTATTCATTGGTAAAAGAACAGCCCAACAGTTGGCAACGAGCGATGATGACTAGCTGCCTTCCCTCTAGTCTTACACTACTAAATTAGGGACGACTAATGCAGATAGTGCTCGTGTAGCTTTGCACGAAATTTGAAAACACTTGTTTGTAAGTAAATTCATTCTTTACGAGTTGTTTTTGAACCTCCTCATATAACCGTCTACAAGTGATTATTGTTGAATCAAATTTAATTTGTAAACAACAACAACATGAACCTGTTCTACGTGTACTTAGAAAATTTAAATACACATTTTTTTCTAAGTTTTAAGAGACGAGGTTTTTCGTGTACATATTGTATTATATTACCTATAGAAAATTATTTGTGTTACCAGTCGATTTTCTGGAAATCGGAAAAATTAATGTAAGTTTAAAAAAAACAACAAAAAAAACTGTATCAAACATCGTAATTGAAATCAAGTCCATAAGTTTTAGTTCACGTATTTCTAATTATGAAGTGCAAGCGCGTCAGTAAATATAAATAAATGAATAATCTCAGAAAGAAGTAAAAACAGGTGGGAACATTATTTATGTAAAATAAGTGCTTTTCAATTATTCCGATACATTGTACGATGTTGGAAAATTTTAGACAGAAATACAAAACAAATTTAAGGGTTTCGTGTAAGTTAACCTGTTTTGATAACTGTTAACCCGAGACCATCCTTAAACTATCAAGAGTCGAGCTGTCCTTACATATTAAACTATAAATTGTGTAAAAGGGAGTTTTCACGAAACACAGTTTATTAAGAGCTTGGTAAACAGACTGATATTATAAAGTAAGGAATTGCTTATATTGCCTAAGTAGAAATTCCAAAGTAAATAGTGTGCTAACATTTCAGTCATGTTAATAGTTGTAAGGTATTCGTTACATACACACAATTATGACATATATAATGTCACAAACTTAAACTAGAGTTTCGTGTATCCACTAATAATTTGTTAAGATAAAACTAGAAGTCAGTATGTTCGTTGGACCATAAAAGTTTAGTACAATAACAAGTTAATTGCGTACTCATCTGTTTGTTTGTTTGTTGAAATTCGCGCAAAGCTACACGAGAGTTACCTGCGCTAGCCGTTTCTAATTTAGCAGTGTAAGACGAGAGGGAAGGCAGCTAGTCATCATCACCCACCGCCAACTCTTGGGCTACTTTTGTACTAACGAATAGTGAGATTGACTGTAACATTATAACGCCCCCACGGCTGAAAGGGCGAGCATGTTTGGTGCGACGGGAATTCGAACCCGCGACCTTCATATTACGAGTCGAACGCCTTAACACACAAGTTTTCTTAACTTAAGAAGACGGCCCGGCATGGCCAAGTGCAAAGGCGTAATCCGAGGGTCGCGCGCTCGAATCCCGGTCGCACCAAACAGCAGCAACTGTGACTTATCGAGGGTACATTTTACTTTAGTTCTTACTATATACTGGCTTGCTTTCAACCTTATAGTAACTGGCAGAAAATCATCTCGTTATAAATATTTAGTTATTACATTCAAGGAAATAACAGTGATAAATAAAATAGTTTTATTTAGTTTTTATCTTCAGTAGATATTCTGCTAATGAAATTATTCAAAGTTAAATCACCTATCGGTTTGGAATGGACACTTAAATGTTTGTTTGTAATTTATATTTAAGACTAACTATTTTAAGTTGTAATATTTGTTGAAGATCTTAAGCGTCTCTTCTGGTAGAAAATATTACATAGTTGAGTCTCTACCAGTGTACATCCATATCGGAGTATTTCTTTCGAATCATACCGTCTGGCAGTGTAGTACTTATTTCAGGAGTACATGTTACTAAACATCCCTATACTATTGCAATTTTCGGATGCAAGTACACTCGCTGTAATTGTACAAACCATTAAGGGTGGACGTATAAAAGCTAGAAACAGATCCTTTCATATCAGTAACAACGTTTTATGACAGCAACTGACAAACAGCATGCACAACCTTCACAACAGTAACAACGTTTTATGACAGCAACTGACAAACAGCATGCACAACCTTCATACCAGTAACAACGTTTTATGACAGCAGCTGACAAACAGCATGCACAACCTTCACAACAGTAACAACGTTTTATGACAGCAGCTGACAAACAGCATGCACAACCTTCATAACAGTAACAACGTTTTATGACAGCAACTGACAAACAGCATGCACAATCTTTATACCAGTAACAACGTTTTATGACAGAAGCTGACAAACAGCATGCACAACCTTCATAACAGTAACAACGTTTTATGACAGCAACTGACAAACAGCATGCACAACCTTTATACCAGTAACAACGTTTTATGACAGCAGCTGACAAACAGCATGCACAACCTTTATACCAGTAACAACGTTTTATGACAGCAACTGACAAACAGCATGCACAATCTTTATACCAGTAACAACGTTTTATGACAGCAGCTGACAAACAGCATGCACAACCTTCATACCAGTAACAACGTTTTATGACAGCAGCTGACAAACAGCATGCACAACCTTTATACCAGTAACAACGTTTTATGACAGCAGCTGACAAACAGCATGCACAACCTTCATATACAGTAACAACGTTTTATGACAGCAGCTGACAAACAGCATGCACAACCTTCATACCAGTAACAACGTTTTATGACAGCAGCTGACAAACAGCATGCACAACCTTCATACCAGTAACAATTGTTTTATGACAGCAGCTGACAAACAGTATGCACAACCTTTATACCAGTAACAACGTTTTATGACAGCAACTGACAAACAGCATGCAATAATCTTTATACCAGTAACAACAGAGTTTTATGACAGCAGCTGACAAACAGCATGTACAACCTTCATACCAGTAACAACGTTTTATGACAGTAGCTGATAAACAGCATGCACAACCTTCATACCAGTAACAACGTTTTATGACAGCAGCTGACAAACAGCATGCACAACCTTTATACCAGTAACAACGTTTTATGACAGCAGCTGACAAACAGCATGCACAACCTTCATACCAGTAACAACGTTTTATGACAGCAGCTGACAAACAGCATGCACAACCTTTATACCAGTAACAACGTTTTATGACAGCAATTGACAAACAGCATGCACAACCTTCATACCAGTAACAACGTTTTATGACAGCAGCTGACAAACAGCCTGCACAACCTTCATAACAGTAACAACGTTTTATGACAGCAACTGACAAACAGCATGCACAATCTTTATACCAGTAACAACGTTTTATGACAGCAGTTGACAAACAGCCTGCACAACCTTCATAACAGTAACAACGTTTTATGACAGCAACTGACAAACAGCATGCACAATCTTTATACCAGTAATAATCGTTTTATGACAGTAGCTGACAAACAGCATGCACAACCTTTATACCAGTAACAACGTTTTATGACAGCAGCTGACAAACAGCATGCACAACCTTTATACCAGTAACAACGTTTTATGACAGCAGCTGACAAACAGCATGCACAATCTTCATACAGGTAACAACGTTTTATGACAGCAACTGACAAACAGCATGCACAATCTTTATACCTGTAACAACGTTTTATGACAGCAGCTGACAAACAGCATGCACAACCTTTATACCAGTAACAACGTTTTATGACAGCAATTGACAAACAGCATGCACAACCTTTATACCTGTAACAACGTTTTATGACAGCAGCTGACAAACAGCATGCACAACCTTTATACCAGTAACAACGTTTTATAACAGCAATTGACAAACAGCATGCACAACCTTTATACCAGTAACAACGTTTTATGACAGCAGCTGACAAACAGCATGCACAACCTTCATACCAGTAACAACGTTTTATGACAGCAATTGACAAACAGCATGCACAACCTTCACAACAGTAACAACGTTTTATGACAGCAGCTGACAAACAGCATGCACAACCTTCATACAGGTAACAACGTTTTATGACAGCAGCTGACAAACAGCATGCACAATCTTCATACAAGTAACAACGTTTTATGACAGCAATTGACAAACAGCATGCACAACCTTTATACCAGTAACAACGTTTTATGACAGCAATTGACAAACAGCATGCACAACCTTTATACCAGTAACAACGTTTTATGACAGCAGCTGACAAACAGCATGCACAACCTTCATACCAGTAACAACGTTTTATGACAGCAATTGACAAACAGCATGCACAACCTTCACAACAGTAACAACGTTTTATGACAGCAGCTGACAAACAGCATGCACAACCTTCATACAGGTAACAACGTTTTATGACAGCAGCTGACAAACAGCATGCACAACCTTTATACCAGTAACAACGTTTTATGACAGCAGCTGACAAACAGCATGCACAATCTTCATACAGGTAACAATGTGCAAATAAACGTCACTACTCTCGAACTTTCCATCTTGCCAGAACTTCCAAGAAGTATACACGTATATTTGAGATTAAACCTGTTTATATTAACCAGGATTATATTCCCAGACCTTAAACCACAATAAACATTCAAAGATGGAATGAAACTATCCATTTCTTTATCCCATTATGTTTAGAAACCAAAATATTTTAGCAGAAATGTTATATACGTTCAACTCTTGTAACAGTCTTTCTTCACAAAGGTAAGAACCTATGTACAATTACAGAGAGTAGAGAGGCTCCTGTTGTGAGTGGACTATTTTCTATTCATGCCTCTTCAACACATTATTACTGTCCTTAGACGTTAAAGAAACAACCCACATGACTTGACATTTTATTTTATCAATAGTCCTAACGAAAACATTTAACATTTTTACTTTACATTTTAAACTAATATCAGAGTTACAGGTAAAAGGTTTAATTTTAGTATTGTTATTTTACAGATTCAACCAGTTCTTCCACTATCGGTCAATACTAAAAGCATAAGAAAGCTCGTTTACAACTTCAATTAATATCATAATTACTAGTAAACAGTATTTTTTTTAATGTTCATTAAAGGCTTAAAGTCACATATTTCTTATTAGTAAAACACTTTTTACCAATAATTCGATTAGCAGTCAACTGTAAAAACGTAAAATCATTGCTTCAAAGTTAAAAATAACGCCTCTGTTATCGATAAACCGTAAAATAATCACATTGTTATTTTATAGTTTCAATCAGGACCCGGCATGGCCAGGTGGTTAAGGCACTCGACTGATTATCGGAGGGTCGATTGACTCCCGTCACACCATAGATGCTCGCTCTTTCAACCTGTGACGGTCAATCCTATTATTCGTTGGTCAAAGAGTAGCCCAAAGGTTGGCGGTGGGTGATGATGACTAGCTGTCTCCCTCTAGTCTTACACTGCAAAATTGGAGACGGCTAGCACAGATAGCCCTCGTGTAGCTTTGCGCGAAATTCAAAACAAACAGTTTCAACCAATATTTCAGCAACTTATAAGAAGAATGAGATACCACTAAGAACGATCCAGAGAAAATATTTGAGAAATGTTAATCAATCAATAACCAATTAATAATCAATAATTAATTTAATAAAAAAGGTAAAAAAGAAATTAAATTAATTTTTAAATGTGAACTTATTTTTATTAAGAATGAAACAGACTATACACAAACTGAATTTTATCACCGAATACTTCGTCCTCTGGGCTTTTCAACTGTTTTTGTTATCTGTAATCCGTCTTATTGATATTGGATTTTTTTTTACCTACGACATTTACGTTTTTGGTTATGATATATCGCTAACTTATGAATCTTTGAGACATTAATACCAAATCAAGTTTTTTAAATTGTCGTACGAATATCAGCTAGTCGACGATAAAAGACAGTCGTCGTCTGGAGAAGGAGATTTCCGGTAATTATATATCCAAAATTAGTTGTGTTGTTTGTTTATGAATTTTGCGCAAAGCTACACGAGGGCTATCTGTGCTAGCCGTCCCTAATTTTCCAGTATAAGACTAGATGGAAGGCAGCTAGTCATCACCACCCACCGCCAACTCTTGGGCTTCTCTTTTACCAACAAATAGTGAGACTGACCGTCACATTATCACGCCCCCACGGCTGAAAGGGCAAGCATTTTGGTGTGACGGGGATTCGAACCAGCGACCCTCAAATTACGAGTGGAACGCCTTAGCCCACTTGGCCATGCCTGGCCCCATCACGTAATGTACTCTTTTCACAAAATATGATATTTACTTTACTTCAATGAATCATTTTCATTGAAATAAGGTCATATTTTGTTATGCTTAAAATATTGATCACCACTGGCTATAGATTTCTCTAGACCAATCGCGACGTAAAAATCTTATTAATCGTTCTAGAATCCACGAGAAACACACCGCTAGTATATAAACGGTTAACATGCCACATTATGTGTCGTTTCTGGATGGTATTTGTATGTGTGTGTACTTTGAAATTGTTTATTTTCAACCTTATTTATTCGTTGCTATGGTAACAAAGTGTTGCATGGATGACCCAAATATATTATTTTATATTCTTGGTAAATTTGTTGTAAGAGTTTTCTTTTTGTCCCAATTCTGTAAACAATCCTACCTGATACGAAAAAAGGAACATTGTTTTCGAAAACTGTGTATCTAAATTACGTAAAATACGTTAAAATATTTTTAAAGTTTAAATTCACAGACCTGGGTTATTAAAATATGTGGTTTTATTTTACGTACTCTTTATTGTAAATATCTAATAATTCCTGGTTTGAGTTGTGTTTTTCAGATATTTTAAGACTTGTTCCATAAACGTTGATAATTAAAATTAAACAAACAAATTAACTCTC